>NW_026705918.1:60000-281607 GCF_029867415.1 Vicia villosa
TTTAATGGTCGTGATTCATTGTTCTCATTTCTCATAGTAACCAAGTGTTCTCACCTGAGTCGTCCCCATATATATATATATATATATATATATATATATATATATATATATATATATATTCAAATTTTGGAATTAAGTGTCGTACGTACTGTATTCAATTTCACCAATTTTCGAAACTTGAAAGAATGCAATTTACTAGATGAGACAAACCCTCAAGCTTTTCGGATGAAATCCTTTGGTTTTTTGAGAATCTATCCAAAGGTCACAAGTTCACAACGCCACTCTACAAATACTCAAATTCTCGTCCCGAAATTCTATCTACCGAGTACTCATCATGGGTTTTGTGGAGACGTTTCACTTGAACGGAGTTCATATCGAAACAACTGTAACAAGTACGCAGCAAGATATTGACGACATTCTATGGTCTTTCTTAAGCCCCGAAAATCATAACGGATCAAAGGTTATCGGATTTGATATCGAGCTGTCGATGTATGAAAATAATGCATCAGTAAAAGAAACCCGTTATGATTCGGAATGTGCAACTCTCCATCAAAGTAATGGGCATTCGTGCCTTATTATTCAGCTCCTGTATTTAGATTCAATTCCCATTTCGTTGCTTAATTTTCTTCGGCTTCCAGATTTTACTTTTGTGGGTGTTGGTATCAATCATAATTTGGTTAAACTTGAAAAGGAGTATGGAATTAGATGCAGAAATGCTGTGGAGCTTGGACCTTTGGCTGCTACTCATGAAAATTCCTCGGTTGAGTTTTTGTGGCGTGGATGAACTTGCTTTTGTAGTTAATGACTTTAATCTTAGGAATTATAGGCCTTTAACAACGCTGTATAAGGATTGGGGTCAAAGTAATTTTGGGAAAAAGCTGGCTAAACTTGCTACTATTAATGTTTACTCTTATTATATGATTGGGAACACATTGCTTGATTAGTACTAATAGTTAATCAAGTTTTCCCTTACCTTTGCATTGGTTTAATTTCTTTGGCTATTCAGTTTGATTGTGGGTTGGATTCCAATAGTACTGTTTATTTTGTTTTAGTTTCAAATCAATACAAGGCTCTTGCCATATTTTAGAGTAATATCTGAAACTTGTTTGTTGTTCTATTTGAATTGATTCTTTTGTTGGTAGTAAGTTATATTAATCTCAAGAAAATATAAGACGAGCTATAAAAATCTGGGTTAAATTCTCTTGGATTCGATTTTTTTTTTGGCTTTAGAAATTTTTGAATTTACTTTCGCCTCCTTTTAGAATAATACTTCCAGAAAGTTAGTTATGATATTAAATTTTAAAAATTTGATGTTAAAGTTTTAAAATTTGATATTAAATTTGAAAGTTTAACTTTTAATAATTGGAAGAATTAATTAATTTAAATTAAAAGAGATAATTGTGACTTTTGAAAATTCAAAGGGAATCTTCTGTGTAGGAATACACCCAAATAAAATTGTGGGGGTAACGTATAAATAATTAAATTTTATTGATACATAAGTAGAACTACTAATATACTCTTTGTACTAATAAATATTTTAAATTTGAATTTTAGTTAACTTTCAATTACTAAAATTCCGTGTATATATAATTTTGTTGAGAATAAAATATAATTTTTTTATTAAAAATTAAAGGGTCATGCTACAAGTGCTTCGGAGATACTCTTTAAGGTTTTCAAATAAAGAAAATATCGTCTAAATAAATTAATCATTTTCATTTTCAATTCATTAAATACAAATATTTCCAATAAAACATACATTTAGTTACTTAAAAGAAGTCAATTATTTCTATTTTTATTGCAATGAATACAAGTATTAATAACAAAAGTGTTTGTCAAATTTTATGGGTTGGTACTCGTTTTTTCGTATACAAAAGGTTAAAGATAATAAGCTAGGAGTTGTTTGGCTCGCCACTTCATGTACTTTATGGTTATTAAGGAATTAAGTTTGTTTCCGGAATGAGAATTAGAACATTAACAACATGGTGTGGAACATAAAGTATTTGGTTTGGAAGTGGTCTTTTTGCGTAGAAATTATTTACTCAAATTATGCTTTATACGAGTTTAGTAAATATCCTTTGTTATTTCTCTCGTAATCTTAATTGTAGGGGTGGCAAAACGGGTCGTGGTTCGTCGGGCCGACCCGCGCACCCGCCAAAAAATAGCGGGTTGGGTTGGAATTTTAGGCCCGCCGCTCGCTAAAGCCCGCCCCGTCAAAACCCGCCGCCTGCCATACCCGCCCCGCCAAAGCCCGCTCCTCCTCCAAAATTCACTCTTTTTTTAGTTAATTATAATAATTGCAATTATTGATGGTTTATTTTATACATTTATTTATAAATATATGTAATATTTTTTTAAGTAAATTTGTTAAAAAGTTGCTTTTATAAAAAATTGTTTTAAAAAATAAGTGAAAAGTTTAATTAAAAGGTAAAAAAAGTCTATTAAGCTATTAAAAAAATATAAATAAAAATAGGCGGATAAGTCCGCCAACCCGCCATCTTGGCGGGGCGAGCATGACTTTTATGCCCATTTTACTTGGCGGACATGCCCGCCCCGCTCATTTTTTTGGCAGGCATAAGGCGGGGCGGGCGGCCCGTTTTGCCACCCCTACTTAATTGGTTTGTAGCCTCTCTTTTTTATCGAATTTTTCCGTTTCTATGTGTAATCGGGTTGGAGAACTTTTAGTTCTCCCTTACAAATATATAATTAATTTTGTATGAGAAATACATAAAAAAAGATATTGATTTGCCAAATTATTATAATTATCGGAAAGTGATAATTAAAAAATAAGAAAAAGCTAGAGTAATAAATTATAAAGGCATATAAAGGGAAAATACATATTAATTTTTCATAGAAATTGTTAAGTGACTTATAAAGATGAAATAATTTGTTTGATGCACGATTTCATTGCTATACATGACGAATTCGAAATGAGGGGTGTTACTGAAAATTTCATAAGAGAAGAAATGAAAGCTTTTAATCATTTCACCTCAGAGACAAAATTGATTGATTTACCGCTTCATGGCGAATATTTACGTGAACATGAGTGGGAGGTTCCACAATGAGCCGCATAGACAAATTTCTTATATAAAAGGTGTAACGCCTTATTTCCCTAAAAACGTAATTGTAATTAAATCAAATATTTTTTACAATTTTTTTTATATAGGATGTTACACATCTCTAAATACACATATTAATCATGTAACACTTAATTTAAATAAAAATGCAATACAATATTTTAAGACATACAATTGCACTTAAGCTGTTTATGTTAGAACATAGTTTGGTTCTAATCTTATCTTAGTGTTTTGATGATAACAATTAAATAAATTTTGTATAAGTAAATATGATACTCTAATTATATATCTCTTATTTCAGAAGAAGTTCTAACATATGCTGAAGTTCAAGCAAAACAAGTACCATCAGAACTTGGACTACATACAATGCTGAAAATGAACAATATAAAGAAAGTCACGCTGAAGTCTAAAGAAGTTCTAATGAAGAAACTTCTTAAAGCACAAACCGCTGAACATAATTCTAATAGACGTTATTTCTACAAAGTCAGAAAGAAGTTTTCTTAAAGAAATACAAGATAAAATACTCTAACAGAAGAAAGATTACCGTTAGAGACATAATGATTATTAACGGCTAAAAGAAAATTTAGTAACAAGTCTCAAGAAGTGTGGAAAGCAAGTTTATCCAAGATAACACACAAACATGAAAAGCTAAGCTAGTCTATTATCCAGCATTGGACGAAATCTTCAAATCGCTATAAAAAGAACATCATTTGAAAAAGAAAATGACGCACATATAGATAGCTCATACATGAAATAGACATCACACGCAAGATACATGCAAGCACGCTCAAAGAAAATATTTCATACGTGAACACTTATAGTAAAAGAAATTTTTTTGTTTACAGTATCAAATCAAGTTCATCTTCATTATACTAAACTTAGTGAAAAATCACAGTTGTGATACTGCTTAGATTAAGAAGCATTTAAGATCACTTGTTAGAATTTCTGTTTGTAATTGTTTCTTGAGTAACTAAGTTGTGGTTAGGATTCTCAAGAAGTCCAAGTTTGTATTCCTTGAGTAACCAAGTTGTGGTTAAGATTCTCAAGAAGATGTTGGCAGTTGCCTTTGTGGATTGTTGTAATCAGCTTTTGATTAGTGGATTAAGTCATCGACGGAGAGAGGCGAAATCACCTTGACGGGTGGACTGGAGTAGTTGAGTTATAACGAACTAGGATAAAAATAGTGTCATTTTTTATATTGCAAAAAGAAACCACTTATTCAAACCCCGTCTTTCTAAGTGTTTTCTAAACCTTCAGTTTACACGACATCAATTCATCTGATTTGTACTCCGGATATTTACACGACATCCAACTCATCTGATATCATGACAGCGAAATCATAATTAACACACAATCCAATTTAAATCTCATAATAAAACTCCATATTCTAATTAAAAGCATTGACCTGTAGGTCTTCTTCAAATACTTATCACACCAAAACATAAGCAGACAAGAGTATATATTGTCTCTCAGAAAACCTTAACATACGGGAGAAATATATATTGTTGATCCACATATTTTTATATACGGTGTATGTGAGATAAGTAGTTATGTAAATTAAATACTATTTGATGGGTTTGAATATCTAGAATATGTCCTTTGATGTATTCTTGATTTGCTAATATAAGGCCCCAGATTGTTGATTCTTTTCAAAGCTACCGTATTGTACTAATGTGCTTAAATTGAAAATTTGAATTCCTTTGTTCAGTTGTCTATAGTGCTACTAATAATATTCTACCTATCTAATTTATGTCATCATTATAATCAATTTTCTAAGGTTTTTTCTATTTTATATGTATATAAGATATAACCTGTTTTTATAAACATTAATTTAAACAGGAGTCTCGATTACAAATTGGACTGCAAGTTACAAATGTAGTGATTATGTTTTGTATTTCTTTGTTCATGTTTGTAAATTATGCTGATATTTTGTCATTTAATTTGACACTGTTATGTGCTTTAAAAATTTTACTGAAACAAATTTTTATCGGTATTATTTTTATATAAGGGAAAAATATACTTTTAATTTAAATATTTTTATAAATGATGTCAAAATACGGAAAAACAATATATGATTAACCCAAATATTTTTATAAATGATATTATTTTTATATACAATAAAAATTATACTACTGATTTATGTATTTTTATAAATGATGTAAAAAAAAATTTTTATTATTACATTATTGGTATATTTGTTGGAAATTTAACTTGCTTTTTCAAAAAAAAAAAAAAACCTTAATGTCACCATTTTTTTCATACGCTTTGACATTTTTTTTTCTAATTTCACTTTCTAATCATACATTTTAGTTGTTAAACAATCACTAAATATCTTGCATTTTTATTTTCAAAAACTCCTTATAATTTACGTTGAATACAAATATTTATGTACTTCAAATATTAATTTTGTTCTTATTAATGTATTTTTATAAACAATAATTATTATCTGTGAAAACAATGCGTGTGTCCGACCAGAACTCGTGCGTATTCACGGGTTTGTTACTAGTTCCTTATATAAGAGGTGTAACACATTATTTCCCCAAACGTGTAATTGTAATTAACACAGATTTTTCACAACTTTTTTCACATCTCTAAACACACACACACATATTTATCATGTAACACTTAATTTAAATATGTGTTTGTATCAAAGTTCCAAACTTTAGTAAGTTTTATTAAGTTATTATATTATTCGCATAGTTCTTCTACTTCTTGTCATTAGTCAATATAACTAGTAACTGTATTGGCTTCTGTGATAAATATTCACACAGTTTCACATAGATTTCAATTTATATTATTAAAAAAATTTTCACCATCTGTACTCAGTCCATTGGACTAACTAATTTGGTTTGGATCCTAGTTCTCGGGGATCGAATTGTGGTCTTCTATATGAATTTGAGTGCCAACTACCACCAAACTAATTAATGATTGATAAACTATTAGATCTTTACTGACTGTATAGATTACAGTTTTGCCTATGGGTGCGGGTCAATTCCCGAACTTGCTAACCCAAATCAAACCAACCCATAAATTATCCTAATATATTCACTTATGGATATACCCAACCTAACCCGCAACAACCCATTTAGTTTTGGTTCGGGTATTGGATTTGAGTTTTATAACCCATAGACCCATTGACGCATTTCATTGATGTGACTTTAGTAGTTTTGTTTTATTATTTTAAGTAGAAATATAAAATTATTATATCAGTAATAACCATAATTTTTCTAAAAAAAACTCTATTCTCCACCAATAATACTACTAATCAATGAGTTTACGTAATTCTAATACTAAATGTTGTTTTTTATATTCTTTTGTATCATTTCCAACTTACGTATAAAATAATGTGTCTTGTGAAGATTTATACTATTATCCAGTGTTATGTCATTTTGATGAATATTATTATATATTATATGATATGCTTCTTCCATTTTGCATGTTAGAAATGAGTATAAATGTATTGAATTCTATTACAATATTTTTAAATTAAAAAAAATTATTTGTTTAATTTGAAACACAACCCACGAACCCAATCCAATCCAACTCATAAATGAACGGGTCGGTTCGGGTTAGTTTTGATTACGAAATTGCGGGTTAGACGGTGAACCCAATCCATTGAAGTTTGAACGGGTTGAGTAACGGGTTAGGCTAAATCTGGTCCAACCCAATCCATGTATACCCCTAGTTTTGCCAACCAGTAATTTATGCCATAATTTTGTCAAACCTATAAGATTGAGATTGATGTTAAAATTTACAACACTAGTCTATTGATAGTTCAATGGCTGGTGTTGAAGTGTAGCTGCACATTCAGAATATTCGTTGTTAGTTTGTTGAGCCTTGTGTTGGGCTTTAATTAGTTTGGCCTAATATAGATATGGTATATATTGGCATTTTTCTTTGTAATTGCTAACGTGTAGAATCGTTCTTGTAATAGTTTTTCAATTGAGTAAAAGTTAGTTACAATTTTCTCTCTTTTTCGATATTCTTCATCTTGTTCATTTTTGTTTGTTTTGTTCAGATATGCACCAACAATTGGTATTTATAGCTTCAGTTCAAATCCACGGGAAATGAAACCCGAGTGACGTGAGGTGTGTGATTGTTTTAATTTTGGATTCATTCAACTCATACTGAATTGAAGATCAGAATCGTATCAGAATCACATTTTTTGATTTCAAGGGATCGGGAAACACAAGTGTTTGGTGAGATCTGAGTGATTTCTTGCACAATTTCGAAGATAAACGGTGGAAACGGTGGTTTGAATATGAAACTTCCAGTGTTTGATGGATAGAATTAGAATCAAGTGATGATTCAGATGTGTGTGTTGTTTGACGCTCAAGATGTGTTTGATCTCGTCAACGATGATTACACGACGGTTGTTGCAGATGTAACAGAAGCGCCAAGAAATGTGCAGCGAGAAACGAAGAAGAAGGATCAGAAAGTGTTGTTCTACATCCATCAGTGTGTGGATGCGAATGTGTTTGAGAAGATCTCTGATTCGACGACGTCGAAAGCTGCGTGGGACATAGTGGTATGGTGCTATGGCGCTGACTCATTAGTGAAAAAGGTGAAACTTTAGAGTCCACGTAAGCAATATAATAATCTCAACATGAAGAACAATGAGAGGGTACCCAAGTACATCTCCAAAGTGATTCTAATCACTAATGAGACGAAAACTTGTGAAGAAACTCTCTAAGAACAAGTGATTATTGAAAAGGTACTTAGATAACTAACTCAACAGTTTGATTACATTGTTGTAGCTATTGAACAATCTAAGGATATGAGCAACATGAGAATATAAGAGCTGCAAAGTTATCTATAAGCATAAGAATTGCTTCTAACTAAAAGAACCTCTAAGAGAGAGAGAGAGAGAGAGAGAGAGAGAGAGAGAGAGAGAGAGGGCTCTGAAGGCGTCTTCTGGTAGGAATAATCAGAAGTCTTCTTGGTTAGAAGCCAAGAAGAGACATGGTGGTTCTCAGAAGTCAGAAGCGGCCAACTCTGATGAGAAAAAACATCAGAAGAGAAGGGAGAAGCCTGACAAGAAGAAGATTCAATGCTACTACTATAAGAATTTTGGCCATTATGCTTCCGAGTGTTGTTCAAATAAATGAAAGAAGTCAAAAGAAGCAAATATAGCCAGAGAGTCTGATGATGAACCTCTGATATTTATTACTTATGACTCTAATAATAGTGAATTGTCAAAAAGGTCGTATATGGATACTGATTACTCAAATCACATAACTGGAAACAAACAATGACTGATAGACTTTGACTCTAGAAAGAGGAAAAAGATTAGATGGGCTGATGATAAGTTCCTTAATGCTAAAGGAATGGAAAATGCCATAATAAAAGTGAAGTATGGTAAAATTGTTTTGATCAAAGATGTTTGGTATATTCCTGGAATAAAGAGCAATCTAATGAGTGTAGGTAAACTAATTTAGAAAGGTTTCTTAGTTACTATGAAGGACAATCTCTTGAAGTTCTATGATTTCAATCAGAAGATGATTATGCAATATGAGCAAGGAAGCAACAGAACATTCAAGGTGAATATGGAGACAGTTGAAACTAAATGCCTTAGTAAAGAAAGCGCCAAAGTGACAGTGAGTGCGACATAAGAAATTGGGGCATCAGAGCTTCAGAACTTTGGGGCATCTGAGTTTTAAGAAGCTGGTACATGGCATTCCAAAGATTGTGAAGCCTAAGAAGTCATGTGAGGTATGCATGAAAGGTAAGAAATCTAGATTGTCATTGGCAACAAAAGTGGTTCCAAGAGCAAATCATGTTTTAAGAGTTGTGCATTATGATGTGCGTAGGCCATTCCCAGAACCTTCACTTGGAGGAAACAAGTATTTTGTGTCGTTTGTGGATGAGTTCACAAGAATGACATGAGTAGCACTCATCAAGTTTAAGCATGAGGTGCTTACCGAGTTTCAGGAGTTCAAGGTGAAAGCAGAAAGACATAGTGGTCAGAAGCTGGAGATTATCAAAACTAATGGTAGAGGTGAGTATAGCTCTACAGAGTTCAGACAGTTCTGTGAAGAAAATACAGTTAAGCATGAATTGACTGTTCTGTATACTCTATAACACTATGATCTTGTTGAAATAAGAAATCGTACTTTGCTTGATATGACAAGGAGCATGCTGAGGGAGAAGAAACTACCTCACTCGTTGTGGGGAGAAGCTGTTGCAACTGGAACAAATGTGCTCAACAGATTCAACTAAGAAGCTGAACGAAGTTGTTCCTTTTGAGAAGTGGACTAGATATAAACAAAGTGTGAGCCATCTTAGGGTATTTGAATTTGTATGTTATAAACATGTTCCAGATGTTAAGAGAAAGAAGATGGATGATAGAAGTACAGTAATGTTACTGGAGGGGTACCAAAGTACAAGTGCTTATAAGCTTTATTGTCCAATCTCTAAGAAGGTGAAATTCAGCATAGATGTCATAGTGAAAGATTCAGAAACATGGGATTGGAACACGTCTAATCTCGCCTCTGGTGTTGGAGGTACTTTTAAGGAAGTTTGGAAGTTGTTTATGAAGATGAGTCATAATTAGAAGATGAGTATGATTCTTAAGGTGAATCTGATTATGATTTTGAAGGCATATCATAGTGTGAAGGCGATTTTGAAGGTAACTTTGATGGAGATTCTGGAAGTGATCCAGACTATGATAGTGATCCAGACTATGATAGTGATCTAGACTCTAAAGGTGGTCCAGAATTTGGTGGTCAAGACTCTAGGGGTCAATCTTCTGGAAGTAATCATGCTTTTGGAAGTAGTCATTCTTCTAAATGTGATAATTCTGAAGGAAGTATTTCTATAGGTGGTCAAAATGCTAACAATGTTTCAGGTTCTCTAGAAGATTCAGAATAAGTTTTGAGACCACAAATAATGAGACAATAAATACCCAGAAGGTTTACATAGTTCGACATGTTACACGATACTAAAATAGACTCTGAAGGAGAAGTCGTTCAGTGTGCCATGTTAGTAGACTCTAAACTTGTTAGTACAAAATTAGCACTCAAGAAGAACGTTTGGCTGAGGGACGTGAAATAAGAACTTAAGGCAATAGAGAGAAATAAGACTTGGGAGTTGATTGAGCTTCTAAAGGAGAAGAAAGTCATCAGCATCATATGGGTTTTCAAGGTGAAATTGAAATATGATTGATCAATTGGGAAATACAAAGCAAAGTTAGTAGCTAGAGGTTTTCTTCAGAAACTAGAGTTAGATTACTTTGAGGTGTTTGCACTTGTAGCTAGACATGAAACAATTAGGTTGGTGATTTCTATAGCTGCTAATAGGAATTGATCTATGATACATCTGGATATTAAATATGCATTTCTGAACGGTCCTTTACAAGAAGGAATGATGTACAAGATGCATATAACTTTGTATGGATTGAAGCAAGCGTCCAAAGCTTGGAATTTGAAGATTGATTCATTTTTCATAAAGCAGGTATTTCAAAAATGTGAGATGGAATATGATGTTTATAGTTAGCATACTTCTAGATGCCATATGATTCTGATGTGTCTTTATGTTGATTAAATATTGCTGACAGGGAGCTGTTATGATGAAATAGTCAAGTTCAAGAAGGTGCTGATGAATGAATTTGAGATGAATGATCTAGAAAAGTTGGTATACTTTCTAGGAATGGAGATTTTGTACTCCGAAAAGGATATCATTCTACATCATCCGAAGTATGAACTTGAGTTTCTGAAGAGATTCAAGCTGGCAAATTGCAAGTCTGCAGTCACACCTGCTGAGATAAATCACAAGCTGGATTTTGATGCTGAGGGTGATGATGTAGATACTACAACTTTTAAACAGTTAATAGGCTCGCTGAGATATCTCGGTAATACCAGATCTGACATTTGTTACGTCGTTGGAATGATGAGTAGGTTTATGAAAAAATCAAAGTGGTCACATTACCAAGCTGCTATTAGGATTCTGAGACACATTTAAGGGACTCAGAAGTATGGAGTTTTATTCTCTTATGGAATTGATTGTGAGTCAGAGTTGATGTGCTACTCAGATTCTGACTAGTGTAGTGATAGAGTTGACAGAAAAAAATACTTCTAAATTTATAAAAGTTTCAGTAGTAAAATGACCTCTCTTTTTTTAGAAAAGCATAATGGAGAAGAGTTGTTATATTTTTTACGTTCTTAACAATTTGCGAGGATTGTTAACCCCAAAAAAAACCCATACAGTTTAATTTTTTTTAATACATATGCTAATTCAACAGTTCAACCATTGTCTTGTTGTTATACCAGGTAACTAACATTTTCACAAAATTTAATGGATATGACTAATTAGACTAACAGAATAATTTTTACGCGACTAAAATGTAACGTTAATTAGATAGAGAACTATAGTGAAATATGAAATTAAGTTAAAGGACTTCGTTACTAATTAAACCATCTCTTTAACACTCATTTTTTTAGAGGATGAAACAAATGTGAGTCGTATTACTTTATGTGATATCTATTTCTAAAGTGTGGGACTCATATGCGTTTTATCCAATAAAAAATGAGTGTTAGAGACGAAAAATACTTACGAAAAATACTTATATAAAAACGAACATAACACCTAACTTTACAAATAAACAATCACAATTTTTTATTAATTAAAAAATATCTCCTTCATTATTACCATCACCCCAATGATTCTAATTAAAATATAAATTAAATTTAAAGTAAATTTAAAATTTTGATTTAAAATAATAACATTTCTTAAGAATATACGTGTCTTTTTAAGCAAATATTTTTAATTAAAGAGAATATTAAAAAAAGAGATTGTTGTAGCACACTTCGAATAGAAAATTCACAGGTTCTAGAATTCAAATCTTCAAAAATAAACCAATCACAAGTACGGTATGCCTTTAACTATTTTTAAGACTAAGATAGCCAGATAGTTAATTTTGAATTTAGTAGTAGAATTTCTAATTATATTTGTTTTTGTTATTCTTCACATGCATATAGATGTTCATTTTATAATTACCCCTAGACTTAATCAAATACATATAGCAGTATTAATAGAATAAGGATATTAAAAATTGAAAAAATCTAGTTCATGGAACATATTCAATCGTCTAAACCAAATATAAATTGGAAAATATAAAATGGCTCCGGCACTCAACTATATATCACCAGAAAAGGCAACCAAGTCTAATAAACAAGCAATGAAAGTGACACAAGCCCTAGAATGTAAGCAGCAAACTCAACTTTCTAACTTATTCATCAAGGCTTGGCACTGGTGGGATTGATGCATCCCAACCAAGCAATGTACTCCCAATTTTGAAGTAAGAGTAAACATTAACAGTAGCAAGTTTTACAAGCTCTATACTAAGAGGATTGCTACCCCAATCAAAATCCATGCTCAAAGGCCTATGCTTCCTAAAATCAAGATTATTGACCACAAAAGCTAATTCATCAACGCCACAATAACTCAAACGAGGTTTATTCATAAGATTAGCAGCCAACGATCCAAGCTCAACTGCATTTTTGCATCCAATCCCATACTCATGCTTCAATTGAGCCAAATTGTGATTGATACCAACGCCAACAAAGGTATATTCCGGCAGAGTAAGAAGATTAACCACAGATTTCAAGGAGATGGAGCTCGGCCAGTTATTATAAATATTAGAAGGATTTTCTAGCAGAATAATAAGACACGAATGTCCAACACAAAAGATCAGATTTGCGCAACTGGACACATAAATACCTTTATATTTGTTGAAATTGTTATAGCCAAACTGAAACTGGATATCAAACCCTATTACATTGGTTCTATTCTCATATGCGGAGCGCAAGAGAGACGAAATATGCTCATCAATCATCTTCTTATTCGCTATATGAATCACAGCTGTCTTGATTTGAACTCCGTTCAGATCAAACGATTCTACACGGACGTTGTCCATTTGTGATGTATTATAGCAAATGTCAAGTATCGGCTTAACCTTGACAATGAAAAAGAGGACGACGATTATAATTTATATAGGAGTATTGGGGCCTTTGTTTGTGACCTTTGATGAGTAATAGAATCTCGAAAGCCAGCATGGGGTATCGATGATTTAAAAAGGTCGAGGCCTTATTCAATACATCTCGTGAATTACATTTGTTCTAGTTTGGTTTGGGAATGTTACCTTCTGGGAACATGTGAAAATAGATACGACCCTCTACATGTCTTTTCTTCTTCCAGTCTACCCACTACTAGTATCTAGTACATGGCATCTAGAACATGCACATGCTATTCTTCGGTTCCAAAATTTGTAGGATTAAAAGATAAACAAAAATATTTTTGAGAAAGTAAAATATACTACAATAACAATTGGTGTCAACCAATGAGCGACTTGAGATATGATATGTTAAAATAATAAAATTATTTTATTATGGTCACTATATACCCATTAAACTCAATATTTTTTATTAAAGTGTCATTATTATCATATGAGTTCATTTAATATAATCTTTTAAAATATGGTCTAAAGAGTAATTCATTAATATTTTTTAAAAAAAAGTTTTACAACAATAAAAAAAATAGAGAATAATTACTATACATCTCTATTTTGAAAATAAAAAAGAAAAAACTTTGTTTTAAAATTAATGTTAGTCTGATTTTTTACTAGTTACTTTTCTTTCAATTCTATACTACTATCAATCTATTATACACTACTATCAATCTATTATATTATACTTTATATTGTTTTTGTGAGATATTAGATCGAACTCTAGTATGGTCTAAAGGTAGTTTCTTGGTTCAATAATTCGACAGGATCTTAGAATGTCGTCGAAGTCTATTCACATGCTGTAGTCGAAATCAGGGTCGGCCCAATAAATCATGAGGCCCTGTTCTAATCTGAAAAAATAGCCTAAAATTAATAAAATAGAATTAAAATTAACATATTAAATAAAAAAATATTTTAATTAAATGAAATACCAAAAATAAAATAGACCTACCTTAAATTATTATATTAGTAGAATCAAAACTCAATTTTATTAAATAAAACAATTTTGAAATTAGTAATAAAAAGAACATTGCCAATTAGAATTCAAAATTAAGAATTAGAAATTAGCTTAAAAAAACTAAAGTAAACAAAATTATAAACTAATTAATAATATTGACTTAAAGAGAGAAGACAAATCAGCATCACATAAATAAAGTTGGCAATATAATATACAAATAATACTATTATGTAAGATGTACTACTAGTCTACTGTACAAAAGCCTAAAGCCTAAAGCAACATCACGTGAACACCGCCAGTAATATATATTATTTTATTTGTAACTTGCAGTGTTGTACATAAAATTACAGACTAAAGTCACATTTCATCATACTTTCACTTTCTTTTTCTTCTTCAATTCTATATCTATTTCAATTCATTTACCACTGCTGCAAAAATCAACTCTTTCATTTCCTTTTCTTCATATTTTTATTGTTAATGATAAAAAAAATGGGCCCCCAAGTTCCGAGGCCCAGTTCGGTAGCGCAGCCTGCGCCTGTGCAGGGCCGGCACTGGTCGAAATATGCTAGGATTGTTAGCATGTCAAATTGAGTCTGTTTGTTAAGCTCAATTGCTTAAGTTAACTTGTTCGCTAAGTTAGCTTGGGTATGAATCTGTGTGTAAAAGTCCATTAGTTTAGTGTATTAGTTTTTTATAAATAGCATAATAGTCTCTCATTATTGCATAGTGCAAATCCTAATTAGGAAGAGAGATGTTATTTGTTATTTTGTAACACTTGTAATATAGTTTTATAGAGAAAGTAAAGAATAACAATTTATAACCAATTCATTATGTTCTTCTTACTTCCCTCTTTTTTACCCTTGTGTGTTTTCTGCCGATAAAGAAATAGATTATACTTTGTTACTCCAACATCGTTTTCACAACTTTTTTTAAGGGCAAAATAATATTAATGAAAGGAAAGTACTCAAACAAAATACAAAGAGAAGCAAAGGGTACAAGGAATACCAAAACTAAAAAGAGAGGAAATAAAAAAAAAACAAAGACAGATGGAACAATACAACCAACAACTAACACAAAAAACTCCAAAATTTCAAAGATACTTCTTCCGATAACCAGCATGCCAACACTACTAGAAAATTGAAATAGCCGCATGAAAATTTAAAATAATGTCATTATCAAGAAATTGATGTGATGTATAAAGATTTAAATAATACAATGAATGAAATAAATAAAAATATTATATTACTAATAGAAAACACCAATAAAATTGCAGATTATACCTTTAATAAAATAAAAAAAATGGTCTTAATGAAATAAATAATATACTTGAAACCCTTGATGAAATTAATAGAGATAAAGAAATTGATGAAGATATAAATATTAAAAAAAAATTAGAAAAATTCTTTATCAATTAGAAACCTTGTTAAAACATGAAGAAAGCAATATAAGTATAACAATAAAAGATTTAGAAGAAATATTAGTTAGAACAAAAGAAGTAAACCAACTAAAAGTAGTTAAACAAGAACCTATAACTAAATTTATGTTAATAAACCCATCATCTTCATGGAGGGGATAAAAACTGAATACATAAAAGCATTAAGAAGATCTAATGATATTGAAGAAATTAGACAATTGATGGAACAACTACAAATAATAAAAGAAGAAAATAAACAAGTAGAAAAAATAGAAACTAAGGAAGAAAATGAAGAAGTAATATTAAATTATAATTCTTCAGAAATAGAATCAGAATTAGGAACTAAATCAGATATAGATGAAATATTTATGGAAAAAGGTGAAACAAGTAATTCTAAACAAAAAAAGAAAACGTGAAGAAGGTTTGAATCCTCATAGTTCTTGGGAAACTATGAAAATGAAACTATGAATCAAAGAGGTTATGCAAAGGCTAGTGGAAAATGGACAAAAGTTGCGGAAGAATTTAAACCTTACTATGAAGAAACTAAATCTAAAAAATTATTAAGCTTATAATGTGTAAGAAATCCAGAGGATATACTACCAAGGTGGTCTAATGATATGATTATGCTTATAGCAACCAATAATAAATTTTCTAAGATAAACCTAATGGATGTCAAGAATTTAATAGCTTATAGAACAACAGGAAATGTGTTGAAATTCTTAACAAGTATTAGTGATGAAACATGGAATCAATATATAGGAATGGTAGAAAATAATCAACAATTTGCTAAACTAATAATAGAATTAATATATAAAGAATTCATAGGCTACAATACTCTTGAACATAAAATAAAAGTAAATAAACTTTTGCGAGAAAAGGCAGAAATTCATCTAATTAATATGCAGATATGTAATATGTGTGAAATAGATAGTTTCATTTGTGAGTACAAAAAATACTATTATGAATTAGATAATGAAACTAGGGAAATATATAGAGGAGTCTTTATATTCAAGTTACCATACCCACTTAGTACAAAAATAAGAGATATATGGAAGTCTCAACCAATTGAAATAGGTGATAGCTTAGGAGGAATTATTAAAATTCTATATAATGAATTAAGATGACAATGTATAAAGAGTACAAGAACTAAACAATTAAATAGAGGTAGAACCTCACTTTGTTGTGATATACCAGAGATAGAGCAACTAGGAAATTATGGTTGTAATCAACGAAGTAGAAAAAGTTATAAAAGAAAATATAAATTAAGAAAAACTTATCCAAGGAAAAAGACCTATATAAATACTAGAAGAAAATATTTTAGAAAGAGAAAACAAACACCTAAAAAAATATTGTCCAAAAGAAAAAAAGAAATGCGTATGTTGGATATGCAATGTAGAAGGTCATTATGCCAATGAATGTCCAACAAAAAAGGAAAAACACCTTAAGGAAAAATCAAAATTAATAAAGAAACTATATAAAATATATAATTTAGAACCTCTAGAAGATGAGCTAAGTGATTCTGATTGTAGTGTATATGAATACATAGAAGATGAATTATCTTCAGAAGAAACAGAATCTGAATAGTACATATATCAAAATTAAAATTGAAAAAGAAAACAAAGAAACTGAAGCATATATAGATACATGAGCAAGTATTTGTATAGCAACCAGAGTATTATTTAGTGAATGGAAAATATTGGAAAAACCATTAAAGATTCAAATAGCATATGGCTCAATACTTCCACTAAATTGAGTAGCTACAAGAATTACATTAAATATTCAAAGTAAATTATTTTTAGTACCTACAATATATCAACAAGAAACGAGGTTAGATATGATAATTGGAAATAATTTACTAAGATTATATGCACCCTTTTGCCACTATTTAGAGTATATATCAATTAAGGCTCCATATATTAAAGGAAAACAATTGAACGAAATAATAGATATTCCTATTATTCATTCATCTCAAACAATTTATTCAAGAAAACAATCAGAGCTCTCCAGACTCAAACGTGGTGAAATTATGGATTTAGTTTGTAGAAAAATGTGTTATGCGTTAATTAATTTAGAACCATGAAGAAAAATACCAGCACATATTGAAGAGTTGTTAGATAAAGTGTGTAGTGAAAACCCACTAGATCCTACAATTAATAATAAAAATATGGAATTAGTTGAATTGAAACTAAAAGATCCAACGAAAGAAATTAAATGTAAACCCATGATATACACAAAACAAGATAGAGGTGAATTTGCTGAAGATATTAAGCAAATGTGTGAAAAAGATTAATAAGACCATCAAAAAGTAAACATTCAGCACCAGCATTTTATGTTGATAATCATAATGAGATTAAAAGAGGAAAGAGAATGATGATAATTAATTATAAACAAATAAATAATTATATGGAAGGTGATGCGTATTTTCTTCCAAGAAAATATCTAATTATTGAAAGAGTTAGAAATATCAATTGGTTTACTTTTGATTGTAAATCTGGATTCTACCAAATAAGATTAACAGAAAAATCTAAAGCCATAACAATATTTAGTTGCCCTCAAAGTCAATATGAGTGGAATGTACTTCCAATGGGAATGAAACAATCACCAGGTATTTTCCAACGAAGAATGGACTCTATCCTTAAAGAATTCAAGGATTTTTGTCTTATTTATATTGATGATATATTAGTTTTTTCAAATAAAGATTTAAATGACCACTTTAAAAAGGTAGAAGTAGTACTTAGTAAGTCTTTAGAACATGGGGTAGTATTAAGTAAGAAAAAAGCTATAGTAGCTCAAAATAAAATTAATTATTTAGGATTAGAAATTGAAAAGGGAAAAATAATAATGCAAAAACATGTATTAGAAAAACTTCAAAAAGTTTCTACTAAATTAAAAGACAAAAAAGAATTGCAAAGATTTCTTGGATTACTAACATATAATTCAAATGAAGGTTTTATTAAAAATCTTGCAGCCGAAAGAAAAATACTTCAACAAAAATTTAAGAAGGATGCTATTTGGTCATTGACCGAAGATGACGAATTACTTATTACTAAATTGAAATATTTATGTCGAGATCTTCCAGAATTATATCATCCATCAGATGATGATCTAATTATTATTGAAACTGATGCATCTAACGAATGTTGGGGAGGTGTTATGAAGGCAAAACCCCCTGGCCAAAAGAAAGAATTATTATATTGATATATGTTTGGAACATTTTCAAACAGTGAAATTAATTATCCTACTCATGAAAAAGAAACATTAGCATTAATTCGGATGTTAGAAAAACACCGAATTTATGTTCCTGATAAAGAATTTATTGTTAGAACCGATTCTACTTATGTTGCAGGTGTTATACCCCAAAATTTGCCCGCATCTTTTTTCAAGAAAACTTCAATCTAAAAATTAAGAGTTTCATATAATCTTGGATTTTCATATCCTGATTTATGAATACTTGGTTTTTAGAATTTTTCTTATACGGTATTTTGGCTCGCTGTTGAATTTATTCTTACGCAAACGCCAACTACTGTTTATTACTTCACACACGCTATTTATTTGATATTTATTTACAGATAAATAGTACTGACGCAATTGGTACAGAGTTAAATCTTTTGCAGGCGCAGAGTCCGGGATTCAGACTGTACTGGTAACAAGTAAATTATTACTAATTTTTTTGTTTCCCACTAACTTTTGTACTATATTCCATTATTTTCAAAATCTCTTTTCAAATCTCTTTTTCAAAAATCAAATCTTAACTTTATTCTACACATCTTTCTTTTTCCAACACTATCATACACTTTCTTTCAAATCTTACTTCCACTCAAATCTTCCTTTTGTACGGAATCACTTCATTCCCCAACGTCTCTATCCTTCTTTTCATTCTATAAATACCTCTCATTTTTTTTCATAAAATCTCACATCAAATTCTAACTCATCTCTCAAATTTCTACTTCATATCCATTCTCTCTTCCTCCCCGGCAAAATGGCAAAGCGGATGGAAACATGTTTTCTTATGGTCATCACCATTGCTACGGTGATCATGTCCTTCTTCTGTCTGCATAGTCCTGAAAAATATGGACCTGCGATGGTTACACTCCCGATCATCTATTTTCTGTTGGTCATAGCATGGGTTATTAATCGTCATTCTTAAAGTTTGTCGTATCTCTTATTTTCTTAAATGTACCGTTTACTCGTCGTACCGTTCATTATAGTATGTAATGTTTGTACTGTTAGTATTAAATGTTGTACTATTTTTCATACTGTTGCTTAATTATTCAGATAATATTTTGTGTGTTTTCTGCCAGTTAAATATTTATTTTTCTGTGCATTAAATGATTTTTAGGGTTATCAGTAATTTTGCTCGCGTACAGTAAATATTAGTTATTTATTATGTCTGTGTTTTTAACAAGTCATGTAAATAAACTTTCATCTTTCACATAAAACAAAAACAACAAAAAATAATATTAACTTTGACTGTTGAATTTTCACTCTAAACAGTCAGTTGGCAGTCAAACCGCTGACAGTGCAATTCTCCGTGTTTTGTACCATCAATCAAATCAAACTTTTACAATTCAAAATTCCAAGATTTTTGTTCTAGAAGTCTTCTGAATATCACATGATTAGCAGAGACTCAGCACTGCACAAAAATCAGGTACGCTTAACTGTCTCCTACACAAACAGTCCCTAATTAGGGTTTATTGTTTTTTTCAGGAGAAACAAGTTTTTGAGACCTCAAATGGATTTCATGGACCTCCATATATCTCAAAGTACCACCATACAAATTTTCAAACTTCAATTCGCTCAAACGCAAAGTCGGCAGCTCAAACAGTCAACAGACGACCCGTTTGACCAAAAAAGTCAACAGACAGTCAAAAATGAAATTTTTTGTCAACATCCATATTTTGTCAAAGGATTCATCATTTGATCATTGGATGATCATAATTCATCAAGGAAAGATCAAAAATCAACAAAACCCTAAGATTCAAAATTAGGGTTTTCTCCTAAAAAGTCAACTGAACTTTGACTGGTCATAACTCTCTCATCCTTCATCCAAAAAATTCAAACCAAAGCTCATTGTGAAGGAAATTCAATTATCTTTCAAATGCAATTGGTCACATGACCATTTGATTCACCATTTGAAAAATATGAACCAAAACATTACAGGTCATTTTCAAAGTCAACAAAAAGACACTTTTTTCAAAAGGACATACAAGGAGCATGGAAAATCATTTTGACATGAGACCAAAGACATTGGTTAGAGGACTCTTTGAGGTTTCCAAAAAGTGCAAGATCTCCTTCATATGATAAATATTGAGGGATTTACACCTTGTTGAAGTTGGCTAAATTTTGGGAAAATGCATGAAATCAACATTGATCAAAAATGTATTTTTTTTCCAAATGGGGCCAAGTTTTCATGATCCAAACATGTTTACCATGATATAATGGGCCTCCCACGACCAAGACAAAGCCCACATCATTTTTGTTCCATTTTTTATTTAATTTTATCATATTTAAGATTAAATTGAAAAAAGAAAATGGAAGGATAATGCATGGCTTGAATTCTAAGCATGACTCATCAAAGATAGCTTACATTCTGCAGCAAAGAAGATACAAGGAAGGCCTAGGGCAAGAGGTGTGGAAAAATCAAGCAATGGTCGCTTGAATTTTAAGCTTGAAAGTCAAAAATTCAACAAAAGCAATCAATGCTTCTAGCTTAGATTTTAAGCACTCCATGGCCTATAAATAGCTCATCATACTCCACAAAAAGAGGAGGGACACGAAAATAGCAAGAAGGCATAGCATAGAAACCTCAAAATTCTCACAAAATATCAAACACTTTGTAATTTTCGTTTTGCTACTTGTAGCTTACTTCAATCAAAAATAATCATTCAAATCATCCTTTGAGGTCACATAGAGTAAGATTGATGCACTAAACAAGTCCCATAATGCTTTAAATACGTGTATCATCATCTTCATGTTCATAACTTCATAACTTTCGTTTTCCAAATTTTCATGTGTAATAACTTAATCTAATCTTTGATTTGAGTTCCTGACATCATTTAGAGTGGATCCAATGTAGCACATGCAAGGAATCATTCCTCTAACACCTTCCACCATTGTTGGTTGTCCAAACTTGAACCACTTCGAGTTGCATCTTCTAGGAATTTTTAGCAAAAACTAATGCCACTAATGAACTCAGAGGGTCTTAATTAGGCTATCTGGGTTGTTTGCAACCATTTATTTTCGTGTTTATGCAGGTTTAATGAAGGAGGAAATCGGGAACCAAAACCGTTGCCAAAACCCTTGAAAAACCGTTGCCATAGCTGTGAAGAAGATGATGAACAGTGACCGAGACTTATTGACCTCCACGCGTGCGTCCCTGGTTGGCTGGTCAATCTTCAGCGCTCTCTCCCTTGTTCCTATTCGTCCACGCAGGCATGGTGGGACCAGCCTAACTTATTAAAAGTCTCTATGATCCCACGTGACTGGTCTATGCAAGTGCACCATGTTCTCTTCAATCTGGGCCATAGATCTTCATTAAAAAAATGAATCCAACGCACCAGACAAGTAGTCCATACCATGGACTCACCAGCATAACACACCTGATTATTTTACTTTCTATTTTCTATTTTATTTTAATTTCTTTGCAAAATTAATTAAAAATAGTTTTAAAAATCCAAAAAATACACAAAAAATATTTTTAAGTTAATAAAATAATATTTTATTTTCTGATATAAAAATATTTTATTTTTCTTCATAATTTATATATTTTGCATAATTAATTAGTTTATATTTATATATTTGATTTTTAATTATTTCAACCAATCAAAAAATCATAAAAAAAATTGTTCTTTATATTAAATATAGTTTACATATTATAGGCTAATTTTGTACATATTTAGAATATTTTTCTCTTTAAGTTTTAATTATTTGTGTAATTATTTGTATAATTATATGATTATTTAACTTAATAATTTCAAAACCAATTTCAAAAATTCCAAAAAAGTTAGTTTTGTTTTAAAATTAATTAACAAGCATTTTGAACATATTTTAAACTTAATTTTTAGGTTTAAATTTTATTTCCATCTTTTCCTCATTTTAATTAAATTAATCATGCATTAATTATAATTAAAATCAATCATAAAAAATCCAAAAAATTTCTTTATTTTCTTGCAATTTAAATTCCTAGATAAATGTATAGGTTGTCAAATCCATGTAAATAGCGTAGTTTACATTTCTTGCACAATCGATGTAATAGCGTAGATTTTCTTTCCGCATTTTACATTTCCGCATTTTAAATTCCAGCACATATAAACTGCATGTATGTCAAAGATAAAATTGAACTGTTAGATCACTAAACTTCAAAGATAAAATATCTGAATCTAAACACAGTCACACTTGCACCTCTTAAGGTAATCCCTTTTCTCATTCTTTTCAAAATCAATCAAAATCAAATTCTACTGTTTCGAGTACAAAATCGAACTTTTATTTATATCCGGTGAAAGGATAGATTTTTAAAGGAAATAGGATAAAGACCTTATAACTCAGGGTAGACCTCCTAATTTGCTTGCTCAAATCAAAACAAACAAATCTCTCATATATCATTGTTTTTCAAAACAAAACTTTCAAAAAAGACAATACTTTGTATATATCCAAACAAGGATCATTACGAAGTTAACGTTCTTTTTTTCAAAACATCTTTTGAAAGATAAAAACACTTTGTATACATCTGCACAAGGATCATTACAAAGTCAATTTACAAAGGTATTTGAAACCACATACGAGCATTTCAAGGCAATGGAAAAGTAATTGAAAACAAGTGAGCTAAGCAAATTAAAGAGCCCATGGATAACCATGGATACAAAGGGTGCTAACACCTTTCCTTTGTATAACCTACCCCCTTACCCAGAATTTCTTAAAGGTCTTTTTTCTGTTTCTTTTATAAATCTTTCCTTAATTGGATAAAATAAAAGGTCGGTGGCGACTCTCTGATTTTCAAAAATACAAAAGCAGAAACAAAAAAGAGTCAGTTCGCGTATCTCTCCACGAGAGGTATGGCAAAAAAACCGAGGGCGACATAACTGGCGACTCTACTGGGGAGGATTTACTTTCTAAAAACAAAATGTTTTCAAAAGGGGTTACCTTTAGAGAATAGATCATTCCGATGTTTTCAATTGTTTGACTTGATTGCTCTATTTTTCAAAGGATGTTTGGGTATTTTGCTTGTGTGAAAGATTCTAACCTGAATCTCGAGATACCTTAAGTATGTGACAATAGACCAAGGAAACTGTACGGCATTTACCGATACGGTTGATCTGGTAGTCACCGTTAGTGCGATACTTTGGTTTATACTGATGTCCCTTGAAAACGATCAAGGAGTATATTAGGCTTCCGAAATGTCATTAAACACTAATTTGTCTTAGAACCTTTTAGTTGAACTTGACTTGTGGCCTATTAAGTGGCTAGCTTTGAAATTGATCGAAGTTAGTTATCCTCGAGGAATATTTTGATCGGCCGTCCGAGCGCCGTATTGAGATGTTACCTCAAAGGATCATAGAACCCGAATACTATTCTAGGACAGGTTTTAACCAACTCAACTTCAGTGGGGAGGGTATCACCTATGGACTTCATGCAAGCCTTTAAACTTAAGGCTATTGTTTGATTTGTTTTTGTGTGCCACATGTTTGACATCATAACATCATAAGCATCATAAGCATATCATTTTCTCACTAATCATTTCAAGGATCAAAGAGTTTACCTTTGTTTTGTTATTGCAGGTAATGGCTCCCGCCACCAGAGATTACATCCGAATCAACATCTCAACGGTGCCATCTGAACTGAAAAACTTAGTATCAGAATTCCCCAGGAATGTTCAATTCACCGAAAAGCACGGTCACCTACTCCATTTGGTTACCTCAAAATTTGAAGAAGACATGATACGGGTCCTGTTCCAGTTCTTTGATCCCGAACATCATTGCTTTACCTTTCCTGATTACCAGTTGGTACCCACCTTGGAAGAGTTTTCTGAACTAATTGGATTACCTGTTCGAAATCAATTACCTTTAACTGGTTTAGAAAGGATTCCAAAACCTGAAACCATTGCTGCTGCTTTACATTTGCGAAAGTCAGAAATCGAGTCCAATTGGGAAACAAAGAGTGGGGTTAAGGGTTTGCTTGCTAAGTTCTTAATGGAAAAGGCTCGATTACTACTAGAAAACAAAAGTTACCCAACTTTTGAGGAGGTTGTGGCTCTTTTGATTTATGGGTTGGTTTTATTCCCTAATCCCGACCAATTCATAAGTGTGCACATCATCAACCTTTTCCTAACCCGTAACCCGGTACCAACATTGCTGGGAGACATTCTACATTCTCTACACACTCGTACCATGAAGAAACGAGGAACTCTCATGTGCTGTATACCACTACTGGCTAGGTGGTTTACATTTCATCTTCCCCGATCAGTGTTGAGAAATGAATAAAGAATGCAATGGTCTCGCAGGATTATGTCTTTGCCTCATTCAGATATCCGGTGGAACAACTTCTTTCAAAGAGACATTACTATCATTGATCATTGTGGAGAGTACCCTAATGTGCCACTACTTGGCATCAAAGGAGGCATCACTTACAATCCCTCTTTAGCTTTACGCCAATTCGGATATGCAAGGGGAAACGGTCCTCATGACATGATTATCCGTGGCATTGTGTTTGATTACGAGGATGATTCCCACAGACATCGACGAAGGTTCATACATGCGTGGGGCAGTGTCTATAGAATAGAAAGCAAAACTTTGGGACAATGGAATTCTATTCCTATGGAAACTTACCTCAGATGGGTTTGGGCTCATGCTCAGAAACAAATCATGCCATATCCCGCTATTCTACCTGTGACTATTGAGCCAGAAGTCGAAGGAGACGAACCTCAAGTTATTCTACATCCGGATATGCCAACTGACCTGGAAGAATTGCAGAAATCTTGGGTTCAACTAAAAGGGGAAAGAGACACCTTCAAAGCACACTGTCAAGACTATGAGAGGAGATTATTGGAGCTCACCGGACAACTCCAAGAAGAACAGCAGATCAACACATTCCTGGGTGCAAAGAGAAAGCTTCCATGGGAGACCTGAGGGATCCTTCATTTTCTTTATTTATTTTCTGTTTTGTAAGCCCGAATGAGGCAAAGAAAAAAAAAAGAAGAAAAAAAGAAATAAATTGTTTGACTAACAAATGTTTGTTTTTCTTTTGTTTTAACAAATCTAAACTCTAAGATCCTTGAAAACATTGCATATACATTTCATTCATTGCATATACATTTCATTCATTGCATATGCATTTCATTCATTCATACACATTGCATAACAGGTTCACATGACGGATTTCTCATCTCCTCGCTGTTTATTTCAGTCAGAAGAGATGGAATCTGAAACAAGCATCAAGAATCTCGAAGCACAGAACGCCCAAGTTCAAGTGGCAATTCTGGAGCTGGCAAAGGGGCAACAAGAACTGAAAGCCCTGATAACCAAGAAGAAAAAGAAGCCCAAAGGACCTGTAGGCTTGAGTCACCTGAAAAGGAAGATCAAAATCCCAGTCAAAAAGTTCAAAAAGCCACCGATCCCTAAAATAGTCGGTGATGGTGAACAAGGAGACAATCACAGCAACCAGGGTTCTGCCAAACCCTCTCTCTCTCTTCTAATGAAGAAGATTATCATTCTGGAGACGAACAGGATGATGACAAATACCAGCAGTTGGAAGAACGCATGAAAGCTATGGAGATACAAAAAATACCTGGCTTAGATTTCAATGATCTGGGACTCGTCTCAGATGTTGTTATCCCTCCAAAGTTCAAAGTTCCTGTCTTTGCAAAATATGATGGAGTTTCTTGCCCAAAACTACATCTGAGGTCCTATGTAAGGAAGATACAACCTCATACAGCAGATAACAAATTGTGGATTCACTTCTTCCAAGAAAGCATGTCGGGTACACAACTCGAGTGGTACTACCAGCTGGAAAGTACCAAAGTTCATACATGGGAAGATTTAGCTGCTGCTTTTTACAAACAGTATCAATACAATGCTGATCTTGCACCAACCCGTACTCAACTAAGGGGCATGTCCATGGCACCAAAAGAAAGTTTCAAAGGATATGCACAAAAGTGGAGAGATATGGCTGGAAGGATTCAACCACCCTTATCTGATCGCGAGCTGGTCGACATGTTCATGGGCACTTTAACTGGCCCTTTCTATAGTCATTTGCTGGGAAGCTCATCATCAGGTTTCACTGACCTGATATTGACTGGAGAACGTGTCGAAAGTGGCATTCAAAATGGAAAAATTCAAATAGGCTCTTCCTCTGGTACTACAAAAGGCCCATTAGTGGGAGAAATGAGGTCAATACAATGCAAATTCAGAAAGGTCGCAAGAATGAGCATCACCAATCTGTAGGGGCAGTTCTGATCTCCGCATCTGCAACTCAAAAAGATCAACAGCCAAAATATACGCGTCGACCAGTTGCGCCAAGAAGAAATTTCACCAGAATCAATATGCCGATCTCTCAGGCATTGCAGCATTTGCTAAAAGCAGATCTGATCACATTAAAAGATCCTCCAAAGAATGTCAACACTTCCTCTCCGAGTTATCGCCCCGATGCAACATGTGTGTATCACTCAAACTGTCCAGGACATGACGCAGATCATTGTTGGGCCCTGAAAAATAAAATACAGGACATGATAGATGTTGGGGAAATTGAGTTCGATCCTCCAGAAACTCCAAATGTCATCACGGCACCTATGCCGAAGCATGACAAAACTGTTAACGCTATCCTAGACACTGTTTACATCTATGATGTGAGGGAATTGTCAACTCCGCTCCTTGAAGTCAAAGGAAAGCTACTCCGAGCTGGTTACTTCCCAGGTTGTGACCCTGATTGCTTTTATTGCACATGCCTGCCCAACGGTTGTGAAAATCTGAGAATGGGAATTCAAAAATGGATGGATCGCCGTATCATTATGTTTGAGAGGCTCTCTTCTATGGACGTTTTATGCGAAGTCTTTGCAAAAGGGATGAGAATAGAGGATGTCTCAGTGGTTTCCAACTTACCATTCAAAATCTCTGCCAAGGCTCCTTTCAAAATTTCTGCTACACTCAAAGTGGCATCAGTAATCATTGCTAGTCCAACTCCATTTCCATACTCCTCAGACAAATCTGTCCCGTGGGGTTACGACACTAATGTTTATGTCCATGGAGTTAAACAGGATACCTCGACTGAAGAGGCCACGAAGTTAACTGCTCCAACTGTGGATAATATTGTGGGTACCAGCAAGATTACGAGAAGTGGAATGATCTTTTCACCAGAAATTTCTCCAAATGTTGCTACTGGTCCAGTCCAGGTCCCAATTCCTAATCAAGATATCAACGCTCGAGGCAAAGAGCCACAAGTTGAACTAGTTCAAATACCGGTGGAGGTCACTGTTGAAGATCCATCGAAGCAAGAAATGGAGGAAATATTGAAAATCATCTGCAAGAGTGATTACAATATTGTCGAACAATTGGGGCACACTGCTTCAAAAATCTCAAAGCTGTCTCTGCTAAAGTATTCAGAAGCTCATGCCAAAGCACTGATGAATTTCCTGAAAGCTGCCCATGTGCCTCAAGAGATTTCAGTCGATCAATTTGAAAATTGTGTTGCCAATCTAACACTGAATAATGGCCTCGGTTTCTCTGATGTTGATCTAACTCCTGCTGGAAAGAATCACAATAAAGCCCTACATATCTCCATTGAATGTAATGGCACCACTCTATCACATGTGCTGGTAGATAACGGTTCTTCTTTGAACGTGTTACCAAAAATAGTACTGGAAAAGCTTGACTTCGAAGGAATTGTGTTACAACCAAGCGATGTTGTGGTAAGAGCCTTTGATGGGTCAACAAGAACAGTGTACGGAAAGGTGAATCTCCCAATCAGAGTGGGCTCTCAGATTTTTGATTCTACCTTTTACGTAATGGAAATTCACCTAGCATATTCCTGTTTACTTGGACGCCCTTGGATACATGGGGCAAATGTTGTAACTTCTACCCTTCATCAGAAGTTGAAATATCCAGTAAAAGGAAAGATTGTCACAGTTTATGGCGAGGAGGAATATATGGTTAGTCACCTGAGCAATTCCAAATATGTTGAGTTGGATGACGAATTCATCGAAACTCCCTGCCAATCTTTTGAGGTGGTCTCTCCAGATGTCTCTACTACCAAGCATATTTCTGCTACTCCAACTACAACTATGGCTTCTCTCAAAGATGTCAAAGCTGTGATCGAAAAAGGTGATTGCACAGTATGGGGACAGCTCCTCGATATACCTTACAAGTTCGACAAGCTAGGCCTGGGCTATGATAGTGGAAATCAAAAGAATGATCAAAGTCCTTGTTCTAAAGGACTAATGTCACATTTCATCAGCCAAGGAGTGAATGCTATTGAAGACGATGGAGTGTTCTTGAACCATATCATTCAGCCATATCCAGATGAAATTCCACCCCTTCCCATGGGAATGTGGGATACTTTGGGAGAACCAAGCGGCGGGTATAATTATCAATATACCGCACCTCAGAATTCTTTTATTGCTATGGAAGATATTACCCCGACTGGATGGGGTGATCAATTTGAAAATGACAAAAGTCTCACAAGTCCCAACACTCAGCAATATCAAAATCCACCTAAAGAAGTATGGGATACGCTAGGAGAGCCAAGTGGCAAATATGACTTTATGGTGAAATATTCCGCTCCTCCGAGCTCACAAATCGCCATGGAAGACATTGTCCCAACTGGATGGGATGAACATTACGACGACAATTTCACTCTCGAAAACACCAGGGAAACACCAAATAACGAGGGTTACTTTTTGTCAGAATACACCCCTCACCAGGATACACAAGTCTCTATCCAAAACATCATCCCGACTGGATGGGACGGCCTTATCGAGCATCTCGCTCAGCCAACAGAGATATCTCAGCCTGGGCTCTCGTATCCAGCAGAGTATATCACTTATCCCGAAAGATCACCGGCTCATTTCCTCACTAAGGAAATCAATGTTGTGGGAGATGAAGAAGACAACTGCAACTGGAACAGCTGGATACTCCCTACTCACAACAATGGATTGAACAACTGGAAAACTAAGGATGTGATCTCCTTTGATCAGGAGTAAATGCAATTTCCTGTTTTCGTTGTTCATATTGTGCAAAGATAAAAATGGTTCATGTACTATCGAACCATGAGCTTGAAAGCCGTGTGCCTTGCCCGAAGCACACTGGTCCTTTTATAAGGGTTTATCATATCATGAGCATATGCATTCAATAAAATCATGGGACGTTTGCATATTCAAATTTTGTGATCCTTTTTCTTTCTTTTCTTTTCAAATAGCTATGTTTTCTTACACACACTCACATAAATGCTATTGAAGACGATGGAGTGTTCTTGAACCATATCATTCAGCCATATCCAGATGAAATTCCACCCCTTCCCATGGGAATGTGGGATACTTTGGGAGAACCAAGCGGCGGGTATAATTATCAATATACCGCACCTCAGAATTCTTTTATTGCTATGGAAGATATTACCCCGACTGGATGGGGTGATCAATTTGAAAATGACAAAAGTCTCACAAGTCCCAACACTCAGCAATATCAAAATCCACCTAAAGAAGTATGGGATACGCTAGGAGAGCCAAGTGGCAAATATGACTTTATGGTGAAATATTCCGCTCCTCCGAGCTCACAAATCGCCATGGAAGACATTGTCCCAACTGGATGGGATGAACATTACGACGACAATTTCACTCTCGAAAACACCAGGGAAACACCAAATAACGAGGGTTACTTTTTGTCAGAATACACCCCTCACCAGGATACACAAGTCTCTATCCAAAACATCATCCCGACTGGATGGGACGGCCTTATCGAGCATCTCGCTCAGCCAACAGAGATATCTCAGCCTGGGCTCTCGTATCCAGCAGAGTATATCACTTATCCCGAAAGATCACCGGCTCATTTCCTCACTAAGGAAATCAATGTTGTGGGAGATGAAGAAGACAACTGCAACTGGAACAGCTGGATACTCCCTACTCACAACAATGGATTGAACAACTGGAAAACTAAGGATGTGATCTCCTTTGATCAGGAGTAAATGCAATTTCCTGTTTTCGTTGTTCATATTGTGCAAAGATAAAAATGGTTCATGTACTATCGAACCATGAGCTTGAAAGCCGTGTGCCTTGCCCGAAGCACACTGGTCCTTTTATAAGGGTTTATCATATCATGAGCATATGCATTCAATAAAATCATGGGACGTTTGCATATTCAAATTTTGTGATCCTTTTTCTTTCTTTTCTTTTCAAATAGCTATGTTTTCTTACACACACTCACATAAATGCTATTGAAGACGATGGAGTGTTCTTGAACCATATCATTCAGCCATATCCAGATGAAATTCCACCCCTTCCCATGGGAATGTGGGATACTTTGGGAGAACCAAGCGGCGGGTATAATTATCAATATACCGCACCTCAGAATTCTTTTATTGCTATGGAAGATATTACCCCGACTGGATGGGGTGATCAATTTGAAAATGACAAAAGTCTCACAAGTCCCAACACTCAGCAATATCAAAATCCACCTAAAGAAGTATGGGATACGCTAGGAGAGCCAAGTGGCAAATATGACTTTATGGTGAAATATTCCGCTCCTCCGAGCTCACAAATCGCCATGGAAGACATTGTCCCAACTGGATGGGATGAACATTACGACGACAATTTCACTCTCGAAAACACCAGGGAAACACCAAATAACGAGGGTTACTTTTTGTCAGAATACACCCCTCACCAGGATACACAAGTCTCTATCCAAAACATCATCCCGACTGGATGGGACGGCCTTATCGAGCATCTCGCTCAGCCAACAGAGATATCTCAGCCTGGGCTCTCGTATCCAGCAGAGTATATCACTTATCCCGAAAGATCACCGGCTCATTTCCTCACTAAGGAAATCAATGTTGTGGGAGATGAAGAAGACAACTGCAACTGGAACAGCTGGATACTCCCTACTCACAACAATGGATTGAACAACTGGAAAACTAAGGATGTGATCTCCTTTGATCAGGAGTAAATGCAATTTCCTGTTTTCGTTGTTCATATTGTGCAAAGATAAAAATGGTTCATGTACTATCGAACCATGAGCTTGAAAGCCGTGTGCCTTGCCCGAAGCACACTGGTCCTTTTATAAGGGTTTATCATATCATGAGCATATGCATTCAATAAAATCATGGGACGTTTGCATATTCAAATTTTGTGATCCTTTTTCTTTCTTTTCTTTTCAAATAGCTATGTTTTCTTACACACACTCACATAAATGCTATTGAAGACGATGGAGTGTTCTTGAACCATATCATTCAGCCATATCCAGATGAAATTCCACCCCTTCCCATGGGAATGTGGGATACTTTGGGAGAACCAAGCGGCGGGTATAATTATCAATATACCGCACCTCAGAATTCTTTTATTGCTATGGAAGATATTACCCCGACTGGATGGGGTGATCAATTTGAAAATGACAAAAGTCTCACAAGTCCCAACACTCAGCAATATCAAAATCCACCTAAAGAAGTATGGGATACGCTAGGAGAGCCAAGTGGCAAATATGACTTTATGGTGAAATATTCCGCTCCTCCGAGCTCACAAATCGCCATGGAAGACATTGTCCCAACTGGATGGGATGAACATTACGACGACAATTTCACTCTCGAAAACACCAGGGAAACACCAAATAACGAGGGTTACTTTTTGTCAGAATACACCCCTCACCAGGATACACAAGTCTCTATCCAAAACATCATCCCGACTGGATGGGACGGCCTTATCGAGCATCTCGCTCAGCCAACAGAGATATCTCAGCCTGGGCTCTCGTATCCAGCAGAGTATATCACTTATCCCGAAAGATCACCGGCTCATTTCCTCACTAAGGAAATCAATGTTGTGGGAGATGAAGAAGACAACTGCAACTGGAACAGCTGGATACTCCCTACTCACAACAATGGATTGAACAACTGGAAAACTAAGGATGTGATCTCCTTTGATCAGGAGTAAATGCAATTTCCTGTTTTCGTTGTTCATATTGTGCAAAGATAAAAATGGTTCATGTACTATCGAACCATGAGCTTGAAAGCCGTGTGCCTTGCCCGAAGCACACTGGTCCTTTTATAAGGGTTTATCATATCATGAGCATATGCATTCAATAAAATCATGGGACGTTTGCATATTCAAATTTTGTGATCCTTTTTCTTTCTTTTCTTTTCAAATAGCTATGTTTTCTTACACACACTCACATAAATGAATGCAGATTCACATTCACTTTGGATCCAGTCAATAACGATTCTGCTATTGCCCGCAATGACTTTGAAAATCCGATCTACCAAACTGAGGACGAAAGTGAGGAAGATTGTGAGGTACCAAGAGAGCTTTCAAGGCTGCTAGAACAAGAAGAAAAGACTATACAGCCGCATGAAGAACCAATTGAGGTCATCAACTTGGGCAGCGACGAAGAAAAGAAAGAAGTCAAGATAGGGGCTGATCTAGAAAATAGTGTCAAGCAAAGACTGATTCAAATGTTGCAAGACTACGTCGAGATATTCGCCTGGTCCTACGAAGATATGCTTGGCCTTGACACGGATATTGTGGTTCATCGCCTGCCAATCAAAGAAGGTAGCACTCCAGTCAAGCAGAAATTGCGGAGGAGTAGGCCCGATATGTCAAAAAAGATCAAAGACGAGGTTGAAAAGCAATTCAATGCCGGCTTTCTAAAAGTTGTGAGTTATCCTCCTTGGATAGCTAACATAGTACCCGTGCCCAAAAAAGACGGGAAAGTCAGAATGTGTGTAGACTACAGAGATCTGAACCGGGCAAGTCCCAAAGATGATTTCCCTTTACCTCACATCGATGTGCTGGTTGATAATACCGCACAATGCAAGGTATTCTCCTTTATGGATGGATTCTCAGGGTACAATCAAATCAAGATGGCACCCGAAGACATGGAAAAAACAACCTTCACAACACCCTGGGGAACCTTTTGTTACAAAGTAATGCCCTTTGGTTTAAAGAACGCAGGAGCAACCTATCAACGTGCAATGGTAGCTCTATTTCATGATATGATTCATCAGGAGATAGAGGTGTATGTCGATGATATGATTGCAAAGTCCAACACCGAAGAAGAACATCTGGGTCATCTACACAAGCTGTTTGTCAGACTCAAGAAATACAGGTTGCGACTGAATCCAAATAAGTGTACCTTTGGAGTAAGATCCGACAAACTCTTAGGTTTCATCGTCAGTAGCAAAGGTATTGAGGTTGATCCTGCCAAGGTCAAAGCCATTCAAGAAATGCCTATACCCCGTACCGAGAAACAAGTCAGAGGATTCTTGGGACGTCTGAATTACATCGCCCGATTTATTGCCCACATGACTACTACTTGTGTGCCGATCTTCAAACTATTGAAGAAAGATCAAGTGGAAAGGTGGAATGACAAATGCCAGTTAGCCTTTGACAAAATCAAAGAGTATCTCCAAAAACCGCCAATCTTGTTACCACCTGTGGAAGGAAGACCTCTGATAAGGTACCTAACTGTGTTAGAAGATTCAATGGGGTGTGTACTGGGGCAACATGACGAGTCCGGCCAAAAGGAGCATGCAATCTACTATCTTAGCAAAAAGTTTACCGATTGTGAAACAAGATACTCACTACTCGAAAAAACTTGTTGTGCCTTAGCATGGGCGGCTCGCCGACTAAGACAGTATATGCTAAATCACACCACTTTCCTAATCTCCAAAATGGATCCTATCAAGTACGTGTTCGAAAAACCTGCTCTCTCTGGAAGAATAACAAGATGGCAAATGATCTTAACAGAATATGACATTCAATACACTTCACAAAAAGCAATCAAAGGAAGTGTGGTAGCTGATCATCTGGCTCATCAAGCAGTGGATGATTATCAAGCATTGAACTTTGACATCCCAGACGAAAACATTATGCTAGTCACTGACTACAAACAACCAGGACCGGAAGAAGGACCCGAATCAGGATCCCGATGGACTATGGTTTTTGACGGAGCTTCTAACGCACTTTGCAATGGCATCGGAGCTGTGATCATTTCTCCTGCAGGAGGTTATACACCATTCACTGCCAGATTATGCTTCAACTGCACTAACAATATAGCCGAGTACGAAGCATGTATTCTGGGTCTCAAAGCTGCAATCGATTTAAGAATCAAGTCCCTGGAGGTCTACGGAGACTCGGTCTTGGTAATTTACCAAGTCAAAGAGGAATGGGACACGAAGCACTCGAATCTAATTCCTTGCAAAGAATATGTGCTGAGTCTGATTCCTTATTTCGAAGAAATCACTTTTGAACACATCCCGCGCGAGGAAAATCAACTAGCTGATGCCTTAGCTACCATGCCATCCATGTTCAAAGTCAGGTGGGACAATGAGGCGCCGATGATCACCATTTACAGACAAGATGAACCATCCTTTTGCAATGAGATCGATGCCAAAGGAACGGAAGAAAAACCATGGTTCCATGAAGTAAAAAGATATCTCGAAGCTTAGGAGTACCCTGAAGGGGCGTCCATTAACGACAGAAAGTTTCTAAGGAGGTTTGCTGCCAAATTCTTCCTAAGTAATGGGACCCTATACAAACGCAACCATGACTCGACTTTACTTCGTTGTGTAAACAAGAAGGAAGCGGAACAGATTATGGAAGACATACATGATGGTGCCTTTGGTACTCACTCAAGTGGACATACAATGGCTAAAAAGATCCTCAGAGCAGGGTATTACTGGTCTACCATGGAGACAGACTGCCATCATCATTCCAGAACCTGTCACAAATGCCAGATATATGCTGACAAAGTACATGTACCTCCAGTTCCGTTAAAAGTCCTGACGGCTCCTTGGCCTTTTGCAATGTGGGGTATTGATATGATTGGAGAAATCAAGCCTACTGCCTCCAACGGACATCGTTTTATCCTGGTCGCTATCGACTACTTCACTAAATGGGTAGAAGCAGCTTCTTTTGCTTCTGTCACCAAAAATGTTGTGGCCCGATTTATTAAGCACAATCTCATTTGTCGGTATGACATCCATGAACGGATCATCACAGACAATGGCACAAATCTAAACAACAGAATGATTACTGAACTTTGCACACAGTTCAAGATCAAACATCATAATTCTTCTCCATATCGACCAAAGATGAATGGCGCAGTGGAAGCTGCCAATAAAAACATCAAGAAAATCATACAAAAGATGACAGTAACCTACAAAGACTGGCATGAGATGTTACCTTTTGCTCTTCATGGTTATCGCACATCTGCGCGTACTTCAACAGGGGCAACTCCATTCTCCTTAGTCTATGGTACGGAGGCAGTTCTTCCAATTGAAATTCAGATTCCTTCCCTAAGGATTATGAAAGAAGCCGATCTAGACGAAGACGATTGGATTCAGACCCGGTTGGACCAGATAAACTTGATTGATGAGAAGAGGCTCGCAGCTATTTGTCATGGTCAGTTGTACCAAAAGCGTATGATCAAAGCCTTCAACAAGAAAGTCAAAAGTCAAGCATACCAAACTGGTGGCTTGGTTGTCAAACGCATCATCTTACCACAAGGTGATCCCAGGGGCAAGTGGACTCCCACTTATGAGGGACCATTCGTAATCAAGAAAATATTCTCCGGCGGTGCCATGTTGCTTACCACCATGGATGGCGAGGATTTCCCACACCCGGTGAATGCGGACATAGTCAAAAAATACTTCGCTTGAAAAGAAAAGCTCGCTAAGTTGAAAACCTGAAAGGGAAACTTAGGCAAAAAATGAGCGTCTCGGTGGATCGAAAACCCGAAAGGGCGATCCAGGAAAAAATTAGAGACTAAATAAATACTATCCCGGTAGGCTGAAAACCTGAAAAGGCAGCCTAGGCAAAAGTTTGGGAATAAAGCGTACAACTATGTTTTGTATAGCTGCCTATTCACCTTCAACATTCAACACATCAAAGACACCGATTAGTCCAATTACTTTCTTCCAACAAGTGAGGGATGAGATGCTCGAAGACAGATTGGCAATAGCATAATTGAAACTTGACTGGGTTATTTTCACATAGCTATTTTCTTTATAAACTCTTTTCAAAACTTTATGACAATTTCCTACTACTAGGATTTTTGTTTCCTTGTACTAATCAGCCTATCATGGCTCTTTTTCAAAAATCAATGCAGCTTAGGCTCAAAATCAACATTTTCACTTTTTTCTGTTTTGAATACGTAAACGTCCCAATGATAATTTTGAATGAACATGTGCATTTGAATATGATTGATGTTTACCAGGAAAAACAGGAATAGCATTCAAGTAATGTCCCAATCATTTGGACATCATCCCGAAACCAGTATCAGAAGAAAAATCTCCAACAGAGATGCATTTCTCTGCAAATTCCTCAATAAGATTTTTCTCTCCAACAAAGTGATTCGAGAAATCTTATTCCCCAGCAGGGCTGTTCCAGATTGTTATCCCCAGAAGGTGTGGTCTCCACACCAGGACTTGGTCAAATAGTGCATCGGAGGATTATGCATCTTCCTCATTCCCACTTTAAAGGGCATCAAAATCAGAACTTTCCAATTACCGTTCATCCCCGAACGGTAGTCAAAGATCCTTCAGCAGAGTACCATGGTTCTCAAAAAAGGTTCCCAGCCGAGGGTACTCAAACAAGACGGTAAAAATCATCAACGATCACAATACCTTCATCTCCAGATGACTGACTAAGCTGAGATTTATTTTCCCAACCATACATCGTACATCATACATCATACATTATACATCATACATCATACATCATACATCATACGTCATACACATATTCATACACAGCATATAATATTTCATGACAAACGCATACATAACATGCATATTTCTCCTTTAGTTAGATAATCTCATGCATTACATACATCATGCCATTGCATATCACTAACTTGATTTTTCAGGCAGACGGATGTCTTCAACAAAGATGTTCTCAATCACATACAGTGTTCCCCTTGAACTCTATTCAAATAAGCAGTCCTCTCAGATATAATCAAGCCAAGGATTCGTTCTGAAGAGATCTCTCCTTTCAAATTACTTATCAACTTAAAAAACAAGCAACGCAGATCTAAAGCTGATACCTCAGACGGTTCCAGAACGATCTACCAACAAAGATCTAAAGCTGATACCTCAGACGGTTCCAGAACGATCTACCAACAAAGATCTAAAGCTGATACCTCAGACGGTTCCAGAACGATCTACCATCGAAGATCTAAAGCTGATACCTCAGACGGTTCCAGAACGATCTACCATCGAAGATCTAAAGCTGATACCTCAGACGGTTCCACAACGATCAACTTTCAAAATCTAAAGCGGAAAAACTTTGGACAGTTCCATAACGATCATCCTCCTAGACTTAAAGCGGTAACCTTGGACGGTTCCGGAACAGTCAACGCAGAGGTTTTCAAATCCTTCATCAAGATATAATCAATGGATTCATTCTGGTGAACAAACCATCAAACACAATTGCCAGATGGCATCTGGAAAGCCCATCTCAGGTAATGTCTCAATCTGCCAACAACATTTCTCAGACAACGTTCAAAGACAAACTTCCAACATCTCTTCCGATCAAGGTAAGTGCAAATTTTCAGGGCATCTAAAATATTCAATCATCTTCCACCTTCAGATTTCAGACAATCTCTTCAGGTTTAAGAATATTGAATAGGGGCAACTGTTATACCCCAAAATTTGCCCGCATCTTTTTTCAAGAAAACTTCAATCTAAAAATTAAGAGTTTCATATAATCTTGGATTTTCATATCCTGATTTATGAATACTTGGTTTTTAGAATTTTTCTTATACGGTATTTTGGCTCGCTGTTGAATTTATTCTTACGCAAACGCCAACTACTGTTTATTACTTCACACACGCTATTTATTTGATATTTATTTACAGATAAAAAGTACTGACGCAATTGGTACAGAGTTAAATCTTTTGCAGGCGCAGAGTCCGGGATTCAGACTGTACTGGTAACAAGTAAATTATTACTAATTTTTTTGTTTCCCACTAACTTTTGTACCATATTCCATTATTTTCAAAATCTCTTTTCAAATCTCTTTTTCAAAAATCAAATCTTAACTTTATTCTACACATCTCTCTTTTTCCAACACTATCATACACTTTCTTTCAAATCTTACTTCCACTCAAATCTTCCTTTTGTACGGAATCACTTCATTCCCCAACGTCTCTATCCTTCTTTTCATTCTATAAATACCTCTCATTTTTTTCATAAAATCTCACATCAAATTCTAACTCATCTCTCAAATTTCTACTTCATATCCATTCTCTCTTCCTCCCCGGCAAAATGGCAAAGCGGATGGAAACATGTTTTCTTATGGTCATCACCATTGCTACGGTGATCATGTCCTTCTTTTGTCTGCATAGTCCTGAAAAATGTGGACCTGCGATGGTTACACTCCCGATCATCTATTTTCTGTTGGTCATAGCATGGGTTATTAATCGTCATTCTTAAAGTTTGCCGTATCTCTTATTTTCTTAAATGTACCGTTTACTCGTCGTACCGTTCATTATAGTATGTAATGTTTGTACTGTCAGTATTAAATGTTGTACTATTTTTCATACTGTTGCTTAATTATTCAGATAATATTTTGTGTGTTTTCTGCCAGTTAAATATTTATTTTTCTGTGCATTAAATGATTTTTAGGGTTATCAGTAATTTTGCTCGCGTACAGTAAATATTAGTTATTTATTGTGTCTGTGTTTTTAACAAGTCATGTAAATAAACTTTCATCTTTCACATAAAACAAAAACAACAAAAAATAATATTAACTTTGACTGTTGAATTTTCACTCTAAACAGTCAGTTGGCAGTCAAACCGCTGACAGTGCAATTCTCCGTGTTTTGTACCATCAATCAAATCAAACTTTTACAATTCAAAATTCCAAGATTTTTGTTCTAGAAGTCTTCTGAATATCACATGATTAGCAGAGACTCAGCACTGCACAAAAATCAGGTACGCTTAACTGTCTCCTACACAAACAGTCCCTAATTAGGGTTTATTGTTTTTTTCAGGAGAAACAAGTTTTTGAGACCTCAAATGGATTTCATGGACCTCCATATATCTCAAAGTACCACCATACAAATTTTCAAACTTCAATTCGCTCAGACGCACAGTCGGCAGCTCAAACAGTCAACAGACGACCCGTTTGACCCAAAAAGTCAACAGACAGTCAAAAATGAAATTTTTTGTCAACATCCATATTTTGTCAAAGGATTCATCATTTTATCATTGGATGATCATAATTCATCAAGGAAAGATCAAAAATCAACAAAACACTAAGATTCAAAATTAGGGTTTTCTCCTAAAAAGTCAACTGAACTTTGACTGGTCATAACTCTCTCATCCTTCATCCAAAAAATTCAAACCAAAGCTCATTGTGAAGGAAATTCAATTATCTTTCAAATTCAATTGGTCCCATGACCATTTGATTCACCATTTGAAAAATATGAACCAAAACATTACAGGTCATTTTCAAAGTCAACAAAAAGACACTTTTTTCAAAAGGACACACAAGGAGCATGGAAAATTATTTTGACATGAGACCAAAGACATTGTTTAGAGAACTCTTTGAGGTTTCCAAAAAATGCAAGATCTCCTTCATATGAAAAATATTGAGGGATTTACACCTTGTTGAAGTTGGCTAAATTTTGGGAAAATGCATGAAATCAACATTGATAAAAAATGTATTTTTTCCAAATGGGGCCAAGTTTTCATGATCCAAACATGTCTACCATGATATAATGGGCCTCCCACGACCAAGACAAAGCCCACATCATTTTTGTTCCATTTTTGATTTAATTTTATCATATTTAAGATTAAATTGAAAAAAGAAAATGGAAGGATAATGCATGGCTTGAATTCTAAGCATGACTCATCAAAGATAGCTTACATTCTGCAGCAAAGAAGATACAAGGAAGGCCTAGGGCAAGAGGTGTGGAAAAATCAAGCAATGGTTGCTTGAATTTTAAGCTTGAAAGTCAAAAATTCAACAAAAGCAATCAATGCTTCTAGCTTAGATTTTAAGCACTCCATGGCCTATAAATAGCTCATCATACTCCACAAAAAGAGGAGGGACACGAAAATAGCAAGAAGGCATAGCATAGAAACCTCAAAATTCTCACAAAATATCAAACACTTTGTAATTTTCGTTTTGCTACTTGTAGCTTACTTCAATCAAAAATAATCATTCAAATCATCCTTTGAGGTCACATAGAGTAAGATTGATGCACTAAACAAGTCCCATAATGCTTTAAATACGTGTATCATCATCTTCATGTTCATAACTTCATAACTTTCGTTTTCCAAATTTTCACGTGTAATAACTTAATCTAATCTTTGATTTGAGTTCCTGACATCATTTAGAGTGGATCCAATGTAGCTCATGCAAGGAATCACTCCTCTAACACCTTCCACCATTGTTGGTTGTCCAAACTTGAACCACTTCAAGTTGCATCTTCCAGGAATTTTTAGCAAAAACTAATGCCACTAATGAACTCAGAGGGTCTTAATTAGGCTATCTGGGTTGTTTGCAACCATTTATTTTCGTGTTTATGCAGGTTTAATGAAGGAGGAAATCGGGAACCAAAACCGTTGCCAAAACCCTTGAAAAACCGTTGCCATAGCTGTGAAGAAGATGATGAACAGCGACCGAGACTTATTGACCTCCACGCGTGCGTCCCTGGTTGGCTGGTCAATCTTCAGCGCTCTCTCCCTTGTTCCTATTCGTCCACGCATGCATGGTGGGACCAGCCTGACTTATTAAAAGTCTCTATGATCCCACGTGACTGGTCTATGCAAGTGCACCATATTCTCTTCAATCTGGGCCATAGATCTTCATTAAAAAAATGAATCCAACGCACCAGACAAGTAGTTCATACCATGGACTCACCAGCATAACACACCTGATTATTTTACTTTCTATTTTCTATTTTATTTTAATTTCTTTGCAAAATTAATTAAAAATAGTTTTAAAAATCCAAAAAATACACAAAAAATATTTTTAAGTTAATAAAATAATATTTTATTTTCTGATATAAAAATATTTTATTTTTCTTCATAATTTAAATATTTTGCATAATTAATTAGTTTATATTTATATATTTGCTTTTTAATTATTTCAACCAATCAAAAAATCATAAAAAAAATTGTTCTTTATATTAAATATAGTTTACATATTATAGGCTAATTTTGTACATATTTAGAATATTTTTCTCTTTAAGTTTTAATTATTTGTGTAATTATTTGTATAATTATATGATTATTTAACTTAATAATTTCAAAACCTATTTCAAAAATTCCAAAAAAATTAGTTTTGTTTTAAAATTAATTAACAAGCATTTTGAACATATTTTAAACTTAATTTTTAGGTTTAAATTTTATTTCCATCTTTTCCTCATTTTAATTAAGTTAATCATGCATTAATTATAATTAAAATCAATCAGAAAAAATCCAAAAACATTTCTTTATTTTCTTGCAATTTAAATTCCTAGATAAATGTATAGGTTGTCAAATCCATGTAAATAGCGTAGTTTACATTTCTTGCACAATCGATGTAATAGCGTAAATTTACTTTCCGCATTTTAAATTCCAGCACATATAAACTGCATGTATGTCATAGATAAAATTGAACCGTTAGATCACTAAACTTCAAAGATAAAATATCTGAATCTAAACACAGTCACACTTGCACCTCTTAAGGTAATCCCTTTTCTCATTCTTTTCAAAATCAATCAAAATCAAATTCTACTGTTTCGAGTACAAAATCGAACTTTTGTTTATATCCGGTGAAAGGATAGATTTTTAAAGGAAATAGGATAAAGACCTTATAACTCAGGGTAGACCTCCTAATTTGCTTGCTCAAATCAAAACAAACAAATCTCTCATATATCATTGTTTTTCAAAACAAAACTTTCAAAAAAGACAATACTTTGTATATATCCAAACAAGGATCATTACGAAGTTAACGTTCTTTTTTTCAAAATATCTTTTGAAAGATAAAAACACTTTGTATACATCCGCACAAGGATCATTACAAAGTCAATTTACAAAGGTATTTGAAACCACATACGAGCATTTCAAGGCAATGGAAAAGTAATTGAAAACAAGTGAGCTAAGCAAATTAAAGAGCCCATGGATAACCATGGATACAAAGGGTGCTAACACCTTCCCTTTGTATAACCTACCCCCTTACCCAGAATTTCTTAAAGGTCTTTTTTCTGTTTCTTTTATAAACCTTTCCTTAATTGGATAAAATAAAAGGTCGGTGGCGACTCTCTGATTTTCAAAAATACAAAAGCAGAAACAAAAAAGAGTCAGTTCGCGTATCTCTCCACGAGAGGTATGGCAAAAAACCCGAAGGCGACAGCAGGATTCAAGAATATTAATCATAAAGGAACTTACAAGCAAGGGAGACTTATAAGACGATAAATGAAATTAGTCGAATATAATTACTCTATTTCTCACATTAAGGGAGAGAAGAACGTGCTTGCAGATATACTTTCAAGAGAATGGAACGAGGCGCAGAAGAAATATTAAAACAACAATTAGAGTAAAAAGAAGCACTCAAAATTCACAAAATAAAAGAGCAAGAACTGATTGGAAAGGAAGTAGAATTGAATGAAAAAGAAATAGAAATTATAAAATCTCAACTTAGAGGGAAAAGTCCACTTAAAGAAATCAAAATAAAAGAACCCAATAAATGGTATGCGGTGTTTAATGGACCATTTTCAGGAATTTATGATGAATGGTATAAAGCAGTCCCTCATTGTACAGAAATCTCGGGAGTTACTTATAAAGGGTATGCCACCAAAGAAGAAGCTGAAAAGGCAATGAATGATCACAAAGAATTAGAAAAATCAAGAAAAGAAAGTTATCTTGGTCCAAGAACATTTTCAGAGACAACAAAAAATAATGCACCAGAAAGAACATCAATGAAAATCTTAGGAAGAATCCCTTCTTCTTTAGATAATTTGCCAATTATGTCACGCAAGGAGTATGAAAATCAAGTGAAATTCTCCGAAGAAAAATTCAAGGAAAACCTCAAAAGACTTACTCATTGGACTGAAAAGGAAAAAACCAATTGTTTTTATATGGTCGATAGAAAGCATTTTGGAGTAAAAGCTGTAATTACCCCAGGAGCACCTCAGTTACTAAAATTCAATATGTTCCAATTTGGACTTATTGAAGGTCTTTATATAAGTAAAAATCTTGAAGAAATTATCCTATTTTCATATAATTTTATAGAATCAGTCCAGAATTTCAAAAAGAATATTGCTGGAGAAAGAAATATTTATATGAAGTTGATCAGTGGTTTTCACACATATATTTACCGTTGTTTTTAAGTATTTTTAAGTTATGTTATTGAGTGTTTTATTTCTTTATTCGTCATTTTATGCTTTGGTTGTATGTTTTAATGTTTTCAGGTTCATATGGAGAAATCGGAGTAAATCAGTACGAAACTCGGAGTTTTGAGGAAATTCAGAAAACATGCTACAGGAGGCCTGACACGGGTGGCCGTGTTGCACAACACGGGCCGTGTCAGGAAGAGGGCGCAAGAAGAATGGGAAAACAGTGAAGCAACACGGGTGCCCGTGTTGCACAACACGGCCCGTGTTGCACATCCTGGGGCTTAATAAGAAAAAGAAATATGACAGGGGGCCAACACGGGTGCCCGTGTTGCACAACACGGCCCGTGTTGGGTGATGACGCCGATTTCAGTGATTTTTATTATTTAGTTCAGTGGTTGGCCTGCAGGGGTGTTTTTGGGATTTCCAACCAACTTAAGTGAGTCTGCACTATTTAGGAGAGTTTTCAAGATGAATTAGGGATCTTTTGGCCACACGAAGAAAAGGGAGGATTGAGAAAAGAAGCTTATGCAATTGGAGAAGAACAGAGAACTCTCATGAGCGGAAGCCATTGAAGATCAAAGTTCATCATCTCTATTGTAATGTCTTTATTTGATATCGTTGTAATTTCTTTGGATGATATGAGTAGCTAAACCCCCCAATGCTAGGGGGTGTCCCTGATTAACATTTATGATGATTTTGAATTCCGAATTTTAATAACATATTTCTCTTTCATGTTCAATTTAATGGTATAAGGTTTTTAATGCTTTCCTCGTCGGACCAACTGGATTGATTTATGACTGACAATTAGGATTGACATCCATTGGTAGGGTTTTTATACCATTATACTATAGTAGATATCACCTAGGACTAGGGATACCCTATAGTAACCGGATTGTTCTTGATTATAATAATACTTGATTTGATCACTAATTTCGAAGGACTTTGGGATTAGGATTTCAATGTTCAAAGGTTTGCCCACTAAGGACTTAGGAGAAAATACCCTTAAGAACCGGTAATTGATAAGTTGAATTTTGTTAATGAAACAAGGGTTCAGAATTGTTACATGTTAATGCACACACCTACCCTGGCATGTTACTCATATTTGGCTAAATCAACCTTTTTAAGTTTATTTGCAATTTAATTCGTAATCATAAAAACCAAAACCCCCAAGGCTTTTTGTTTAATTGAATTCCTACTAACTCTATAATATCACGCAGTCCTTGAGATCGATATTCGGGGAATTTTCCCTTTATTACTACAGAGGAAAGATAGTACACTTGCTATTTTACCGATCAGAAGTTCTACTCAGCTTATCCAGACTTCACAACAAATCAATCGACAAAGCACTTTGTCTTCATTGGAGTAAGTAATAATCAATTTCCTCTAAGAGATGAATCTAAGGAGGAAATGTATGATGATGAGCAATTAAATAAAAATTTATCCAATAAACTTTCAAGTATATTTTTCCAATGCCAAGCTATTGGAAAAAATTCATGTGTAAAAGTATTATACAAAGCATCCAATATCATACTCTTAAACAAGATCACAAGTGGTAAGGTACTAAAAGATAGAGATGTTCACTTATTGACAACTTTTGAGTTGCCATTTTATGTATTTAATACGGAGGTAATGAAGTACAATCCAAGTGTCCTCAACGATTTATGTTCTAATCTAAAGAAAAATAAAAACCATGCATGTGATAGATGTAACATCCCAATTTTATTAGATATTTATTTAATTAGAATTATTTGGAGTTTTGATATTTAGTTGTTTTATTTAATTATTATTTGGAGTGAGAATTAATTAATTATGTGCTATTATGTTAATTTAGCTATTTGTGGAATTAGTAGAATAATAGTGAATTAGCTAAATGGACCTAATTAAGTTAGAAAGAATAGTTGGGTGGGTTAAGCCCAATATAAGAAGAATAGAGTTAGTAAGAGGTTATGTTAGAAAACCCTAGAATTAGAAGAGATAGAAAGAAAAAGAGGCAAAAAGAGAAAGAAGAGAAGAGAAGAGAAAAGAGGGAAATTGTAGATTCTTGAAGAGGGTGAACTAAGATCAAGAGGTAAGGGTTAGAATCAAAATTCTTATAGGATTGCATGATTGGGTAATGTTATGTATGTTTTGTATGCAACCTCTTCATCTTTCAATTTCATAGATTTTCACATGTTAGGGTTTATGTTGAATTCATGGGATTTGTGCTATTAATCATGTTTGATGATGTTTGTATATGAATCCATGATTAGAAATATGTTTAGAAAACCTTTTATGTGTGTTAAATTGTGGTTTGGATGAGTTTTGGTTGGCAAAATTCGGATTTGAGTTGGTATTGAAAGTGCTGAAAATGCACAGAATTTTGCTGTCTGGTGTCTTCCGCCGGGCGAGCAGCGTACAAGTGAGCTTTTTTTTTGGACAATTTATTGCCTTGGAGCGCCGGGCGAAGGATTTATTCCACCGGTCGAAAATGCCTTGTTTTGTGAAACCAATATGACTCAATGCAAGACATGCATAGAGTCACATGTCTTGCATTGAGTCATATTGGTATTATGTGATGTTTGAATATATGTAATTATGTGATTGTTATGTGTGTATGAGATGTGATAAGTGAATTTGGTGATTCATTTGATATGAATGATTGTTGTGTATTATGATTGTGATATATGTGATTGAAACATATATGTGATGTAGATGTGAAATTATATGTACTAATGATATATGTATATATGTGGATATGTTAATCATGTTTGATTGATGATGATACATGTGGTAAGAGAGGTGATAACATGTATACTTGTGATATTAGTTACATGATTCTAATGATGTAAAAATATTTTATGATGTGTTGTGAATTGGATAGAGATGAATATGTGCACTTGGTGATATATGTTCATACTTGCAATACATCGGTGGTACGTGTCTATATATTTGGAAAACATGTTAAGCTTAATATATGGATTATGAAAGCATGTTTTTTTTTCAAGAAGAGTGATGAATTGTGAAATGTATTGCTTGGTTTGTTTTACATTTCCCATTATTATGTTTTCTGTAGTAATTTGAATTCTCACCCTTTTGTTTGAATGTTGCCCTTTGTTGGTAACGTGCAGGTTCAGACGCGTAGTAGCTTGTTCGAGATTAGCCGAAGAGCTTCCGAGTTTGTTGTTTGATTAGGTAGCGAGTCATATGCTCTGATCATGTAACACTTGGGGGAGTTTTCTTTAGACTTATGCTTATGTTTGGATATTGCTATTTCCTATGTTTTGTTGAATATTCGGATGTATTTGTTTGATATCTTGGATATGTTGTTTTAAGGCTATGTGGCATAGTTTGTGAATTTCAAATAGCATGTTGAGATGTTAATTTGAATTTGGTAGATGAATATAGTATGGGATATATTCATTGAAACTTTTAATAGCAATTCAATTGTTTTCCGCAAGCGTTTATGCATAATGTATGAAAGCATGAGATTTTTAATTTGTGTTACAACATGATCTTTGCATATTATGAATGTTGTGTGTATGTTATTTGGGATTTTAATTTTATGGAAATCAACATGTGGCGCCCTTTTTCCTTATGTATGATTACTCTATGAGATTGTAGGATATATTTGGGGTTAGAAAAAGGGTGTTACAAAAGATGCTTCCAAGAAAAGAATGCCGTAGAAGTTGCTCAATGCTTGGAAAAATCAATGTGCCTTAATGAAGAAGATAAGGATGAAGCAATAATGGAAGACTAAATGCATAGGCTTTAATGGTCTTGTGGTACCATGTGACCAAATACTTAGGGACACCTTTGATAAAAGGATAAGGATGTAACTATTTGCCATGTAGTCTTTAAGTACAATTATTTAGTCTAGTACTATAGATGAATAGTACTATAAATTATTGTAATAATAAAATAATACTATAGTGTGTCTTTAGGTCTATAAATAAGTGCTTCTACGATGGTATGAAGAAAGTTGTAGAAAACAAAAACTTTGTGTAAGTTTCTTTTAGAAACATATGCTAATCCTTTAGGATTTAGCTTGGCATCTTTTGTGTGCCTTCTTGTATCAAAACTACTATCAATAAAATTATATTTCCACTGATTCAAGAATCTTTCAATTACTCTTATATACACATATCTATTAATCAACTATCTCACATAAAGCTACAGAAGCAGCGGTGGACAAAAAATGTGAGAAATTATGATCAGGTACAATTACTACATTTACTTAATTTTTATTAAGTGTTATAATGAACTTATATATTTAGTATAATTAAAATGGAAAAAGAAATGATAAATGATATTGAACATTTAAATATTACTGAAGAGGATGGAAATTATGAAGGAAGTATTTTAATAGATCCAACCTTATTTCAAAAAATACAAAAGGAAGATTTAGATTTAACAAAGGATGCAAATATGAAAGGTAAAGAAAAAATTGGAGGAATAATGAGGAGATTTAACCAAAAGCATAATATTATATGTTATGGTATAATAATTAATGAAACACCAACTGACATAGCAGATGCTCAAGGAAATACTTATATACAACTATTAAATAAAAAGAAACTCATGGAACTCAAGAAGAATATAAAGAAAGATGAACATAGAAATAAAATAAGATATATTCAAATAGGAGCAATACAAGTATTAATCAAAGCAACTTTTCAAGAAGGGATAAATTCTCTAGTAGAGTTAATATTAAAAGATGATAGAATTACAGACCATGTAGATAAAATACTTGGAGTTGTAGAAGGAAATTTAGCTTATGGTAAGCCAAAATTTGAAATACATCCAAATATTGGAATACCTTTAAATACTCAAAGATTAGAGCAAACTTTAACCCTTGAACACAAATTTCTTAGAGAAAATTTAATGAGGCCAGAAGATAAAGTATTTTCAATCACTTATTGTGTTAATTATGTATTAACTAATTCTCACCATAATATTATCTTTAGAAATAATAATAGAATTGATATTCCAAGTCTTTTTGAAGATATAGGAAAAATTTATTATCCAAAGAAAAATGAAATAACTGAGTTTGGAACTTTTATGAATAAATCAAAGTTTTTAGAGTTAAGAAAAAAATTAAATACCAAAACCACTTAGATTTTATGAACCTGAAAAAATTGAAGAAAGTGATATTGATAAACTTTCAAACCAAATAAAGGACTTAACAACATATTTAAAAAATAGATTATAAATTTAAACAAAATGAGTATTGCTGAATTTAGTATAAAAGAAAAAGAAAAAGAAATAGTTATAAAAATAAAAGGAATAGATATAACTTATTTTGAAAATGTTGAAAATAAAGAGAAAGATTTTTATGAAAAACTAAGATGTATTTAGAAATTTACTTTACCAAATGACTTAAAAACAAAAATATGTAAAGAATATGGAAAATTATGTGTCTTACTATTCATCTAAGACCATGTGCAATGGTGGATTTATTTGAAGTCAACACCACAAAATCATGTGCAATGGTGTGTGTAGTGTAGTGTTGAGTGTGTGTTGGAGGAGAGAGATGTTGAGAAAACTCAACACCATGTAAACTGACGCAGGGGCTGACATGGCAGCGCATTATTGGTCTGGGTCAGGCGCGTGTAGTCCACTCGCTGGGTGTGAGAGTGGGTCTTAATCCACGCGGAGAGAGAAAGAGAAAAGGGATAAGTGGAGCCACGTGGCTGTGCTTGATTGGCTGGCCAGATTTTTATCCATTTAATACTTTGAACTCAATTATTTCGTTGCAAATTAATTTTTTTTTTTACCAAAATTCATGATTTTTTTTTCTCTATAAATAGAGACTTGGTTCATTTGATTTGGACACAGAAAAAAAAACCAAGTTTTTCACTATCTTAATTTTCTTATTAGTGTTTATTTTGAAGTTAAGTGTCTTTTTTTAGTGAAATAGATCCCAATAATCATTTTAACACTCAAAATTCTGCTAATTTTCCATTTAACCAAAATCCCAACAATTTTCAAAATCCCAACAATTATCAAAATCCCAACTATTATCAAAATCCAAATCAATTTTCCAACCAACATCCTCAAAACATACCTAATTTTGGTTTTCCACCAAATTTCAACCAGTCATCCTCTGTTCCAAACTTTCAACCATATTATGGATCTATGCCGAGAAATCCATCTCAAACACCCCCGTTTAATGGTTATGTGACAATGGCGAATGTAAATTTTCCAAGTGGTGGTGTACCTGAATTTCCGGAGTTTTCAACACAACTAACTATTGGTGGCATGATAGTTTCTAATGAAGTCGGTCCAAATTCAGAGGATTCAACTCCTAAGAGCAGGAAAACTCAGCAACCAGCATGGAACACTGAACAAAATTTGGTGCTAATTAGTGGGTGGATTAAATTTGGAACAAACAGTGTTGTCGGGAGAAACCAGAAAGGTGAAACATATTGGGGTAAAATTGCTGAGTATTGTAATGAGCATTGCTTATTTGATCCTCCGCGTGATGGACCTGCATGCCGAAACCGTTTTAATTATATGAACAAAGTGTTAGGTAAATGGATTGGCGCTTATGATGGCGCTAAGCGTATGCAAGGAAGTGGTTGGTCGGAGAATGATGTTTTGGCAAAAGCGCAGGAATTATATGCATGTGGGAAGAATGTTAGATTCACTTTAATGGAAGAATGGCACGCTCTCCGTGATCAACCACGTTATGGTAGTCAAGTAGGAGGAAATATTGGCTCAGGAAGTAGTGGATCTAAGAGATCTCGCGAGAGTGATGCATGTGGCTCAAACACTGTAGAATCCAGTGCTCGTCCTATAGGAAAGGAGGCAGCTAAAAAAAGGGGTAAAAAGAAAAGCAAGGAATATGCCTCGGAGGTGGTGGACAAAGAATGGGCTGAATACAAAGAATTCAAGACGAAAGAGCTTGAACGATTGGACAACATAGCCTTGATGCAACAGCAGGCTAACAATATAGCCTTGGAAAAGACTAAAACCAAGAAAATGAAGATGTATCTAAAGCTAACTTCTGAAAAGCATCTAGATGACCGGAAGAACCAACTATTGAAAAAGTTGGAGGCGGAACTGTTTGATAATTAATTTCAATGAAGTATTTGTCAGTGTAGTGTTTGCTTTAATTATTGTTGTTTCAATATATCAGTGTAGTGTTTGCTTTAATTATTGTTGTTTCAATATGTCAGTGTAGTGTTTGCTTTAATTATTGTTGTTTCAATATGTCAGTGTAGTGTTTGCTTTAATTATTGTCGAATCTAATCCTTATATGATAATTAACTCTATACAATAAATTATTTCGAATCCGTCAGTGGTCCACCACCCAATTCGAATCTAACCCTTATCTGATAATTAACTCTATACAATAAATTATTTCGAATCCGTCAGTGGTCCACCACCCAATTCGAATCTAATCCTTATCTGATAATTAACTCTATACAATAAATTATTTCGAATCTGTCAGTGGTCCACCACCCACATCCATTTATATATAGGGACTCATACATCCATTTATGTACCAATATCCCAAATCCCATCCAATCTACTTCCAATATCACAAAAAAATGGATCCATCACAATATCATTTTGATATCGCAGCCTACAATCAAAATCGTGAAATTGAAGAAAATTATATAGTCAATCGATTTAGAGAGCGTAGAAACAAAATATCGGAAGATAATGCACCTCGTAGTAGAAAATATCTCAATAGTGATCATGCAGCGGCAAACCAAAGACTAATTGACGACTACTTTGCCTATGAGCCTACATATGACGATGCAATGTTTCGTCGTCGGTACCGGATGAAAAAAAAAATTTTCCTTCGAATCGTTGGGGACCTTTCAAGTAGTGATAACTACTTCACCCAGCGAGTTGATGCAGCTAATAAAGAAGGTATATCACCCTTAGCAAAATGTACCACAACAATGCGAATGTTAGCATATGGTGTGGCAGCAGATGCGGTCGATGAGTACATCAAAATAGGAGGTACTACAGCATTGGAGTGCTTACGTAGATTCTGTAAAGGAATCATACGCTTGTACGAGCAAGTGTATCTGAGAGCACCAACCCAAGATGACCTGCAAAGAATACTGCATGTTAGTGAAATGCGGGGGTTCCCAGGGATGATTGGGAGTATTGACTGCATGCACTGGGAGTGGAAAAATTGTCCTAAAGCATGGGAAGGACAATTTACTAAAGGGGACAAGGGAACCACCACAGTTATTCTTGAAGCAGTTGCATCTCATGACCTATGGATCTGGCATGCCTTTTTTTGGATGTCCGGGAACGTTGAACGATATAAACGTTCTAGACCGGTCACCAGTGTTTGATGACGTGGAACAGGGAAAGGCTCCAAGTGTGAATTTCTTTGTGAATCAACGTCCATATAATATGGCATACTATCTAGCTGATGGTATCTACCCTTCTTATCCAACTTTCGTCAAATCGATTAGACTTCCTCAAAGTGAACCCGATAAATTATTTGCAAAATTTTAGGAGGGATGTCGGAAGGACATCGAACGTGCATTTGGAGTGCTCCAAGCTCGATTTAAAATCATCCGTGAACCAGCTCGCTTGTGGGACATAGCTGATTTGGGTATCATCATGAGGTCATGCATCATATTACATAATATAATTGTTGAGGATGAACGAGATTCATATTCTCAACGTTGGACCGATTTTGAGCAATCTGGGGAAAGTGGATCTAGTGCACCACAACCATACTCGACCGAGGTGTTACCCGCTTTTGCAAATCATGTGCGTGCTAGATCAGAGTTCCGTGATCCAAATGTTCATCAAGAATTGCAAGCCGATCTAGTGAAGCACATATGGACAAAGTTTGGAATGTTCCGTGATTGAATTATTTGTGTGTTGTATTGCATTTTAAATTATTTGTATCGTACTAATTACGTTACTTGTGTGTTGTATTGCATTTTAAATTATTTGTAACGTACTAATTACGTTAATTGTGTATTGTATTTTAAATTAATTTAAGATGATTTGTATCGTATCCAATTATTTAAATAAATTTTGTTTTTATTACAAAAAATTAAAAAATAAATTATTAAGTATTTATTATTTTAATTTAATTTTAATCGATAATTGTAATTTTATGTAACCATAAAAATAAAAATAAAATTTAAATAAGAATATGAAAATAAAAAGTGGTGGGGTAGGGTGTTGAGTGAAAAACCATTGGAGAGGGTAAAAGTTGAATGGGTGTTGAGTTATTAGGTGGAAGAAAGAGAAAATGATGTGGAGTGTTGGGAGTTGAAAAAATGGGTGTTGAGTGTTGAAACCATTGTACATGGTCTAACAAGTATTGCTGATATCCAAAGTTTTTCATATTCCTTGAATTCAGTGCTTAATCTTCTTTCTCAGCCGGATTTTTCCTTTGTTGGAGTTGGTGTAAAACATAATTTGGCCAAGTTGGAGAAGCAGCATGGGATTGGATGCGTAAATCTGTTGAACTTGGACCATTGGCGGCTACTCTTATGAATAAGCCTCATTTGAGTTACTGTGGAGTTGATGAATTAGCTTTTATGATCAATAATCTTGATATAAGGAAGCATAGGCCTATAAGTGTGAACTATGACTGGGGATGTAGCCCCCTTATGATTGAACTTGTTAAACTTGCTACTGTTAATGTTTACTCTTACTACAGGATCGGGAGCACATTGCTTGGATTGGATGCATCAATCCCAGCTTATAGATCATTGATGAATAAGTCGAAAAGTTGAGTTTTACTGCTTAAATTCTAGTACTGAGCAAAGAATGATTTATATAAAAGTCGATATCATTTTCTAATTAGTGGCCTTACTTGTCATTACTCTATATTAGACAAATTTGGATACTCTATTGTGCACAATCATCAGCCATTAATCTATCTGTTTTCCTATCTCTTTTGTACTGAGCAATATAAAATTATTAGTAATGTCTCAATGATGGTTCATTCCTTATGGAAGATTATGCACCTTTAAGCTGTCTTGCATTGTTTCATTTAACAAAGTACTTTTCAGTTAATAAAGTATTGTTATTGTAGTATTTTATTCAAAACGAACTAGAAAATGAGTATTGACAGGAAACTGAATAATTGGAAAATCTACTTTACTACATTCAACAATTTGGTTAAGTGGTTTTTCGGGAAGAGTTTGTTATGTAACTGATTATATTAATTAGTTGTTGGTGTATGCTTATCCAAGCATACCTAATGGACAACCAATATAGGTTACTTGTCACACTTTCTACACCTAGTCCTAAAGCTTCCTTATAAGTTATTGCCTAGGTTAATTATTTAGTGTATATATATATATATATATATATATATATATATATATATATATATATATATATATATATATATTTTATGGAAAATTCTTAGGTGTACACGGACCCAAGGAATTGTTTTACACACAACCAATCACATAATTTTAATTAATTAAAAAATAAATTAAGAATTTTCTTTCTCCTTCATAACACTACAACACGGAACAGCTTTCACAGCGCTTTTTTTGGCCTTTAACAGCGCTTTAAAGCGCTGCCATAGCCAGCGCTGGCGTAGGCTACGAAAGCGCTTTTAAAAGCGCTCTGGTAGACCCCCCCTTTAAGAGCGCTTTCCTGGAAAAAGCGCTCTGGTAGGACCCCCTATTAGAGCGCTTTCCTGGAAAAAGCGCTCTGGTAGACCCCCCTTTAAGAGCGCTTCTTAGTAAAAGCGCTGGCAAAGACCAGTAAAAAAGCAAAAAAAATTAAAAAATTACGCAGCATACAAAAGCGCTTTTGGAAAGCGCTCTGGTAGGCCCCCCTGGCCTCTCAAACACCAAAATGCGCTCGATAACCCCAAAATATGACAAATTTGCAAATTTCGGATTTAAGTCATTCGCACTTGATATGTGCATAGCTTCAGCTACCAAGGTTACACCACTATTTTGCATAGTACTTTTATCATCCTGTTCTTTGGTATAAAATGTGTATCCATTAATTGCGTATGCGCTATAAGAAAGTACAATTACAGATGGACCATAGGCTAAACATCTCAACCTTTCTGTTACTGAAGCAGGATCTGAACGATACTTTGAATAAATATGATCTCTAAACCACGGTATGAAACTTCGATTGTGCTCTCGTACTATCCAGTTCTCATTTCTATTTGGATTTAAATCTCGGAGAACAACTTTGTGCATTTCAACAAACGGCTCAACCTCAATCTCATTGTGCAGAACATACAAGTGCACTTGATCCCGTTCGACCATTGATACTGTCACAACTTTATTTCCAATTAGCCTTTTTCCTTCTTTTTTTTCGACAATATGAGATTTGGGGAGTCCAATTGATTGAACATTTGACAGATATTCAGTACAAAACTCAACCGCTTCTTCAGCAACGTATCGCTCGGCAATACAACCCTCCGGTCGACTTCTGTTTTTCACGTACCCTTTTAATATTTTCATATAACGTTCAGCAGGGTACATCCATCTCATATAAGCTGGTCCGCACAGTTGTGTCTCTTTCACAAGATGAACGACTAGATGAACCATTTTGTCAAAAAACGAGGGAGGAAAATACATTTCAAGATCACATAAAGTAACAACTATCTCATTTTGCAATGTTGGTAAGATCGCGGGATCGACCACCTTACTGCAAATAGACCTGAAGAAGAAACACAGCTTAGTTATTGCGCTTCTTACTTTTTCTGGCAGAATAGAACGTATACCTATTGGTAAAAAATGTTCCATTATAACATGGCAATCATGCGTCTTCAAACTCTTTAACTTGAGGTCTTTCATGGACACAAGTCTTCTAATATCTGAAGAGTAGCCTTCTGGAACTTTTACTTCACTGAGGAACTTACACAATGTTTTCTTCTCCTTTCTAGATAGAGTGTAAACAGCAGGTGGCAGATATGTTCGTCTTCCTTTCGTCACGGGCGCCAATTCAGTTCTCATCCCCATGTTTACCATGTCATTCCTTATGTTAACGCCATCCTTAGACTTTCCTTGTATATTGAGTAGCGTACCTATAACGCTGTCAAATACATTTTTTTCAATATGCATAACATCCAGGAAATGTCTTACGTACAACGACTTCCAATATGGAAGTTCAAAGAAAATTGACTTCTTCTTCCACCCACCCTTGACAATTGAATGTGCAAAAGGCTTGCCAAACTGAGTGCTCACATCTTTCACCTTTTCAAAAATTTGATCACCTGACAAAAAAGGCGGGGCTGTACGATGTTCGGCCTCTCCATTGAATGCTTTTCTCCACCCACGGTAGTGATGATTAGAATTTAAGAATCTACGATGGCCGAGAAAGACATTCTTCTGACAAAGCGCCAATCGTGTCGTATCGGTTTCATCTTCACAAACAGGACACGCCTTTTGACCCTTGTTGCTGTACCCGGATAGATTTCCGTATGCTGGAAAATCATTAATTGTTCCAAACAACATCGCCCTCAAGTTGAAACTTTCTTTCCTATACCCATCGTAAACCTCCACACCTCTCTCCCACAAAAACTTTAAATCTTCGATTAAGGGTGCCAAGTATACGTCTATGTCATTCCCTGGTTGTTTAGGCCCAGAAATTAGCATAGATAACATCATGTACTTACGCTTCATACATAGCCACGGAGGTAAGTTATAAATCATAAGAATCACAGGCCATGTGCTATGCGAGATACTTTGAATACCATGCGGGTTCATTCCATCAGTAGACAATGACAACCGAAGGTTTCTTGCTTCTTTTCCAAATTCAGGATATTCAGTATCAACTTTACTCCATTGTGGTGAGTCTGCCGGATGTCGCAACTTTCCATCAATAATTCTTTCATCTGCATGCCAAGTCAAGTGTCTTGAATCGGTCTCACTACGATACATGCGTCTAAATCTCGGAATTATAGGAAAATACCATAAGACTTTAGCAGGAGACAACTTTTTCTTATATCGAGGGGCACCACATTTAGGACACTCATTCAACGCTGCATACTCGTTTCGAAACAAAACGCAATCGTTTGGACATGCGTGTATCTTATCATAGCTCATTCCAATAGAAGACAACATCTTTTTGGCTTCATACGTTCGATTGGGAAGAACATTATCCTCTGGTAGCATATCTTTCATAAGGGCTAATAACTCTGTGAAACTTTTATCCGACCATCCATTGTCCGCCTTTAAGTTGTACAACTTTAACACCGCAGACAATCTTGTGAATTTTGAACAACCATCATACAACGGTTTCTCTGCATCGCTTACCAACCTCTCAAACATTTTGGGACAATCCGCTAGATCTTCTTCCAGCGCTTCTGCAATCTCTTCGACTCGATCACAATCGTATGTGTCTGTGCAATCGTCGTTTGAAGCATACTTCCTATTACACCTCGACCCAGCATTCCCGGTACTTTTCTCACCATGCATTGTCCAACATGTATAACTTCTATCAATTCCAAACCGTAGTAAATGAGATCCCAACTGATTCCCGTCAACCTTACCCCCGGCATAACAGCAACCCAAGCAAGGACACGGCATTCGAAGCGGGTCTTTGGAGTTCGCAACCGCAAACTCAACAAATTCCCATACCCCTTTCTCGTACTCTTTCGACAATCGGTTTGAATTCATCCATGTCTTATCCATGTCTTAATTAAGCTAAACAACAACGGTCAAACTTCCACTCTTCACAAGTAACCCCTATGGCGAATTCAATTCACAAAGTTAGTAAGTACCTCCTATATTAACTCTCTAAACACATAAAACTAATGTGTTTCTGTCAAAACGCAAAGTATAAACGGAATGAATCCGAAGCAATAAAACGTAACATATATAATCACACAATTTCAGACAAATTCATCATAATACCAGTAATTTGAGAAAGAAATTTACCTCGGATGTTACCGAACTCAAGAAAACGCCAAACGTCGAACTAGGCTGGGAAACGATCAAACTTTCACTATACACAAGTTACCCCTATAGCAAATTCACAAAGTTAGTAACCACCAAGACAAAATCGATTGAACAAAGGAAATCAACAATAGTTTGATGTGTGTACATACTCCTAAATATGTAGTACCAGAGTCAATGATACGAGCTCCAAAGAGATCCAAAGTTATCAATCCAGTCAGACCTATACAAGAAATTCAATTCAATGTATGATTATAATAAGAATGGGTGAATAGCTCATGATGCAGTTAATTAAATACACCACTACTAACACTACTAACACAAGACACACGATGCAGTTAATTAAATACACCACTACTAACACGAAGCTATAAAACTTTATGGCATATGGAGGGAATGGTATGATTTTAGTGCTGGTCTCTGTTTCATGAGATGTTTCATTTTTAATTATGTTCATACTGATACTATTATATATTCATTTTTATATCATTTAATTTATATTCAGTTTTATGCCCAAATATATGATGGGCATCGGTTATGCCACTAGCTAGTTATATACCTTTACACGTATGTATATACCGACATGCCTCAAAATCCACTACATATATCATCATTGGTAGAGAAATATTGCACCTCCTCCACTATCTTATACAACAGTCAAGAAACTTTACTCACAATTTCAATTCTACTAAGATAACAAGAGACTCACAATTTCAATTGTACTAAGATAAGAAGAGGCTAAGGACATAAATGGAGACCACAAATTAAGAATAAGAGCCTCTCTATGGAACAGAACTCAAAAGATAAGAAGAGGTTAAATTTATATTTTGTGAAAACCATACAAGCAGACCCCAAACAATCCAACAGCCACCATTTCACAGTTCAACAGAACCCTATCACCTAAAAGCATATCCAGCTTGCTAGCAATGCAGCAAACATTAGTTGTAACTCAGATTCACCAGGAAATGAATGCTCTGAAATTAGGACTTAATTCATAAATTTTTGAATCGACTGAAATGTATTATCTGCTAAACTTATCTTCCAAGATTCAAGCCACAATTTTTAAATCGACTTAATTCATAAACATATGTAAACTTAATTCAGCAATGAGTCTAAATACAGCGACACAAAATTTATCTTCCAAGATTCAAGCCACAGTTGCAACTAACAATGCATATAATGTTAGACATGGCTAATTGGTCACACAAACCCTAAAATCAAGAGCTACCAGAGGAGAAGAGACGGAGAAGTGTGATACCTGGGTGGCGCAAAGAAAGTTGCTACCAGAGGAGAAGAGACGGAGACGAAACGATGGTGGTGGACGGAGGAGAAGAAGTTCGCGCGATGGTGGTGGACGGAGGACCGACGACGGTGAGGGGTGGGGTTTCTGGTTCGCGTGCAGAGAGAAAAAGAAAGAGAGAAAGTGAGAAACAGTAGAAGCGTGTTTTTGGTTTTAATTTTAGTAATAAGGCTACTAAAGCGCTTCTGGAAAGCGCTCTCATAGCCTGGGCTATACCAGCGCTTTTGACAAAAAGCGCTCTCATTAAACACCCCTACCAGAGCGCTTTTGAAAAGCGCTTTCGTTCCCCCCACGTTCCCCCCACCTACCAGAGCGCTTTTGTAAAGCGCTTTCGTACCCCCCCCCTACCAGAGCGCTTTTGAAAAGCGCTCTCATAACCCCCCCCTACCAGAGCGCTTCTTAAAAGCGCTTTCATACCCCCCCACTATTAGAGCGCTTTTTTAGCGTGTTTTTTAATTTTGTCTTTAGCGAAGCCTATGCCAGCGCTTTTCCTAAAAGCGCTTTCGTAGGGGTGCTGCTAAAAACCAAATTTGGCGTAGTGTAATCTCAACCACCCCATGAATCTAATTAAAAACAAAATAAAAATAATTTAAAAATTACTCTCTTCTTATTGGTTGTGCCTAAGAATATAGATTTATGGTCGTGTCCATGCAAGAATTGTTCTTATATTATTTGTAATTTATTTTGTACAATAACAATTCTTATTTACTCACTCTTACTCCCTGTCTCTTTCTCTCCTAATTTTAAGTGTCTCACATACTAACAAATTGGTATCTAGAGCTTCTGGTTCGTGTTCTGAATCGTGTTTCCAAGGAATGTGAATCAATCGCTTCAAAGATGAATTGTACTAATGACATTCCCATTTCTCTTCCAATTCTTGACGGAAAAAATTGGAACAAATGAGGCAACAGATGAAGTCCTTGTTCGATTTTCATGAAACCCTAAAAGTGGTTGAAAACTGTGTTCCTGGGCTTGCTCAGGATGCAACTAACGTGCGGAAAATCGCACACAATAAGGCGAAGAATAAAAATTGCAAGGCTGCGTATTGCATTCATTCGACGGTAGATTCGGTGAATTTCGACAAGTTCTCTCATGTTGAATCAACAAAGGAGGCATTGGGATATTCTTCTTTTTTTTTGTTGAAGAAATGAACTTTATTGATCCAAAAGAATTCAATGAAGAACAAAGCGATTAAAATGATCCAGCTAGCAAAGACAGCAAGGCCTAAACAAAATTACACAACCATAAGGGGAGCAATAAGAGCTTTTAAATCCTTACAAAACCACCCTTTATAGACTGTTTTCTCAATAAGCCCATCAACAATTTGAGTATACTCACTAGTATTCCCAAAGGCAATTCTATTTCTATGGTTCCAAGTACTATTAGTCTTAGGCTGCACCTCAAACACATTTTGATTCTTTAAGTAATACGGGTGAATCCATTTAACCCAGAGACTATCAAGTTTGTTCCAAATATTCCAAAGGAGCTTCAACATGGTACACTTGTTCCATAAACTCAAATAAATAACACCAAGGCCCCCCTGCTTCAAAGGCTTACAAACCGAAGACCAAGCCACAAGGCTCTTGCGACTGATAGTTTCTTTGCCAGTCTAGAGGTATGATCTACAAACAACATCAATCTTGCTAATGACTACTTTAGGGAGGGGAAACACATCATCCAGTAATTGGCTAAAGCAAAGGAGATACTTTTAATTAATTGCAATCTCCCAGCATAAGTCAAAAGCTTGGAGATCCAATGTCGAATCATGTGCACAACTTTCTCTATCAGGCCCATGTAGTGATGAATAGCTAGCTTCTTGCAAGTGATGGGAACACCAAGGTATCAAAAAGGAAGGGTACCCTCCTTAAAACCAGGCAGCCTAAGCAAACTATCTTTTAAATCAGTAGAGACAGCTCCAAAATATAATTTGCTTTTATTCTTGTTAACTTGCATATCTATGGAGCTCATAAACTTGTAGAAAGCTGTCAGCAAAATTTCCACTAAAATAGTATCCCCTCTAGATAGCAATAACATATCATCTGCAAACATTAGATTGATAAATTGCAATCTCTCACATTTTAAATGATGGTTGAAATTTGGATCTAACTGCATCTGATAAAAACATCTATACAGATATTCCATGAGGATAGCAAAGAGGTAAGGGGAGATGGGATCCCCTTGCCTAATCCCTCTCTTGGCAATGAGTAACTTGGATAAGGCTCGATTTATACTGAACCTGTAAGAAACATTGGTCAGATTAATCATTATCCAATTTTGGGTTTTAAAGAAAGCAGAACCCAAAACTTATGGATAAAAGACTCTGAAGGGTTCAAAAACTAAAGGCAAGACTTATCTAAGGCAAAAAAAAATAATAAAAAGTCTAGAATGAATCTAGACCTTTTTATCACGTAAATGCTCAAAATAAAAGGAAGCTTGTCAGAACCAACACAAGAGGATTATAAGATTATGGGTACCTAAATTTGAAATTGTGTTTGCTGTAGATATGCTTAAAGGGAAAAACAAAGCGGAAGTTATGGTACCTGGTCAGTGGATGCTCATGATAGAGGAAGGAAGTGTGGGATTTGGAGGAGGGCAAAAAGGGAAGATCATCGGTTCGGGTACTATTGGTAATTCTTTAATTTCTGTAAATAATGTTTGGTTAGTCGATGGGCTCAAACATAACGGCCTACTGAGCATTAGTCAATTTTGTGGAAGTGATTATAAAGTATTGTTTATTAAGAACTTTTGTTGAGTCATCAATGAGTATGAAAAATCCATCTTATTCAGAGGTAAAAGGAAGGGAAATGTTTATAAAATTAATCTTTCTTAATTGACTCATTAGAAGGTAGTTTTCCTTATGTCAATGAGTGATGAGAAATGGGTATGGCACAGAAGGTTAGTTCATGCTAACTAGAGATTAATCTCCAAACTCGATAAGCTACAACATGTTAAAGGACTGCCAAATCTTGATTATCACTCAGATGCTCTGTATGGACAATGTCAAGTAGGGAAGATTAATAAACATTCCTTTAAATATAAAAATATTATTTTTACCTCTAGCCCCTTAGAATTTCTTCACATTGATTAATTTGGTTCTGTTGGGACTGCCTCAATCAAAGGAAAGAGATATGGACTAGTCATTGTTGATGACTATAACAGACAGACTTGGGTTAAACTCCTAATATCTAAAGATGAATCATATGAGGTATTCAACACCATTTGCATACACAAGTACAGTTTGAAAAGGAATCAAAGTTTTTAAAAGTAAGAAGTGATCATGGTGGTGAGTTTGAAAATGAGCCATTTGAAACTTTTTGTGAAAAACATGTAACTGTCCATGAGTTATCTTCTCCTAGAACTCCACAACGAAATGGGGTTGTAGAAAGAAAGAACATGAATTTGTAAGAAATGGCTAGAACCATGATCCATGAAAAACATCTTCCAAAGTACTTGTGGGTAGAAGCTGTTAATACTTTATGTTATGTTCATAACATAATCTTTATCAGACCAATTCAGAACAAAACATCATATGCATTATTTAAAGGAAGAAAGCCAATCATGTCTTATTTTTTTAAACTCAGCTACCTTAAAATATTTTATTGCTTTTGTACTTTTCAACTGTATTGGTTCTCTTAAAGATTGTCCTTGAAGTTGTCTTAAAACAAAGACAATTGTTTTGCATTACACTTGGTTATATCTTTGAGAATATCTTCTCTCTTAAAATAGTGTATATGTACTCTCTCTTTCAAAACCTCTATTTTGTGAAAAAAATTACTTGAGACAACTTCTTGAACTAACTTTGTTATGGAGAACTAGTTGAGAGTTATCGTTGAAGGTCTTGTCAAATATGTAGAAAGGATGGCTCAAGGTCTTGATCTTCAAAGTGTTGTTTCTCAAAAATATTGGGATGATTTCTTTGATATGATCTATGGTCCCACTTACCCTAATTTGGTAAAGAATTATGGGTAAATACTTATGTCCAGGAGCTAAATCTAGAGCATTCCATCGTGCCTGAAGTATCTGGTGACCGCATCACCATCACTCTAACCATTATTGCAAATGTAATAAGATGCGTGGATGACGGTGTTACTCCAGATATGATGTTTGGGAACACTATTTTCCTTTTGAGTATACTTTTAATGATTTGTGTGACCTATCTAAAGCTTTTAATCGTAATTCCATGGCACTAGTTTGGTATCAAACTTTGGCCCCAAACCTTCTGCCAAAGAACAAGAATTTAGATTTTCTAGATATTAATCAAAAGGTTTTTCTGCTTCTTCATCTCAACATAGATTTGAAGATCAATCACCCTCATGTTATGTTTGAATATGTAAAGATGACTCTCTTATCCTTTAAAAAAGGAAAGTCATCTTTCATTCCTTATGGGAGGGTTCTTTCTGAACTCTTCATTCAACAAGGAGTAGAGAAAACTATGGTTGATGTTACTTCACAAATATGAGGTGATAAATTGGAGCTACAAAAAACCTTGAAAGCCTCAGATAATGACCTTTTAAAGGCCAAGGCGGCCTCTCTAGATGAATCTTCATTTTCCTCGTCCTCTTTTGTTTAATCTAATGTTGTTTTCTCTTGTATCTTGTTTTTAGTTTTAATTATGTGTTGTGTACCTTAATTCTCTTTCAATAAAATTTGTTTTAATTTCTGCTTATCTCTTAGGTTTATTTTCTTTTAAACAATCATATATTTCCTTCGGTTTTGGCTAAACTACTTTGTTGTTAAGCATATTTTACAAACTTGATGGATATGTCAAAGTGAGTCAATGGCAAGAAAAGCATAGAAATGCAAAAACTGTTATTCATTAAGCAAGACAATACATGATTTGGATCTTAAGGATATAACATAATCATTTTATTAAGAATTGGAACCTTCAGTGGAACGTTCATTGTCACCACTGAGGTTCTGCCCCGGGTAAAGACTCCAATAGATGTGCCCTCTTCTTCATCAACTGAGGTTTTCTGAGCTCTTGCAGCTTCCTTGATTTTTATTTTTCCTCCTTGGCATGTTTCTTCATCAGCTAGTGCATCTCTTTCTCAAAATATCTCTTCTCACCCTTTAATGGTTTTCACTTGCCCATCTTGCTGAAAAGTAAAGACTTGAAAGAGGTATGTGATCTGGTTATTGAGTGTGTGTTGCACCGTTTCACTACCCTCGTCCTAGGGAGTCTCCTTGGCCTTGTTTGGCCAAGGGCTCCTAGCGTCCTCTCTCCCATGCAAGTTAGGTCTTTATGATGGGTTATAAGATTTGTCATTCACATATTTCTTGAGGCGTCCCTCCTGTAAGAGGTTTTCTATTTCTTATTTTAGTTGGTAGCAATCCTTATTGTGGTGCCCCTTGAATCTATGGAATTTGCATCATCTTCCTAGTTCAAATTCCATCACATTAGTCATAGGAGAAGGCATTGTAAGGATGTTGTACATATATAGAACCTCATACCAGATATGCTCCTAGTGAGTATTCATAGGCATGAAACTTTCGGCCTCCCTTTGTCATACCCCAAAATTTGCCCATACTATTTCTCTTGTTCAAATTCAAATCAAGGTACAAAGCTCAAAGACACCCTCTCCTAAACAAGGCTCAAAGAATTAGGGTTTTGTTGTCCTAAGGAAAAGTCAATGAACCAAAGGCTCCAAGGCATCCCATATACCCCACACTACTTCCATGAAAAATTTCAGGTCTCAATTCAAAAGATTGACCACTCAATTGCTCAGACAGTCAATAGTCGACTGGGTCGACCTAATAGTCAACTATGGTCAAAGTACAGTCAAAACTCCTAATTTTTTTGTATCATTCACCATTTGATCAAGAATTGATTATGGTTCATCAAGGAAAGATCAGAAATCAACAATTCCAAAAGTTTCTAAATTAGGGTTTTCATAGGAGAAAGTCAACTGAACTTTGAACAGACATAACTCTCAAATGGAACATCAGAAATTTCCCATCCAAAGCTCATTTTGAAGGAAATTGAATTCTCTACAAATTTTTCTCTCACATGCCAAGTCTTAAAATGCTTCATTTGAGAGATATGGACCAAAACATTATAGGTCCTTTTCAAAAGTCAACCAAAAGTCATCTTTTTCAAAAGAGCACACAAGGAGCATGGAAAGTTATTTTGACATGGGACCAAAAACATTGATTAGAGGACTCTTCAAGGTTTCTAAAAAGTCCTAGAACTCATCCACACCTTAAAAATTGAGAGTGATATGCCTTGTCAAAATTGGACAAATTTAAGAAGGAAAATGTGAAACAAAAGGCTTCAAATTGAATTTTTTTGCAAAGGAGCCCAACTTGTTATGACCCAATCTTAATCCTCAAGTTATCCAAGACTTAAAATATAATTGGCACGAATTTTTAACATTTTATTTGATTTTATATGATTTTTTAATCATTAAAAAAGTGATTTTATTCAAGTAAAAAATCAAATATTTGATAGAGATCTCATATGTGTCAAATATAATCATCATTTATGCCTAAATGCCAATCAAATTTCGTGCATAATCAGATTGGGTGGAAAAGATTGAAGTTGAGTCAATTTTGGAAAGATTTGAAATCAAATTTCTATCAAACATCAATCTTTGGATTCAACAAGATTTGGACCAAAATTATTAACCTAATGCATCCCTATAAATGCACAAAACATGTTCAGAAGCAAGGGGTTCGTTTTGACAAGGATTGGCAGCCTCCAAGAACTCTAGTCTTGTTCTTGAAATTTGAAGAAAAAGTCAATCACGATTTCTGTTCAAGAGGTCGATTCAAGAGATTTAAAAGACTCCATCACGTTCTCTAATACTTCTGGAAGCTATCTGGATCTTTACCAAAGCTTAACACCTGCAGAATCATCTCCGGAAGGCCACGATTTGCACTCGCCTCTTTTTGGTCGTTTCCATTAAAACATGCATTCTTAACATGATTCGTTTACATATTTATGTTTATAATGATGCACACAATGTTTCTGGATGGTTTAATTGAAGGTTCTGTGCGTGGTGTGAATTTCACCATGTTAGGGTTTGTAACTCACGTTTTAGGGTTTGTCGATTTAGCAAAAATTAAGGCTTGAAACAGGTATTAGTGAATTCGCATGGTTAAGATGAAGCTAGCCGTGGTTTTGAATTTGATTTTTATGCATGTGTGAAGGATTTTGGATTCAACAGGTGTAATAGGCACGAGTTTTTACAGCCGATCTGGATAAGCGCTGTAAAAGGACATATTACAAGTCTGAGTGGGGAAGACGATGGCGTGTCCATCATTCATTCGTCCATTTGAATTCGCGCGCCATTTTTTCGTTTTATTCGCTTGCTACTTTTATAATGTTTGGAAAGCATTATGTTAACAAGTGAGCGTATCTGGCTGGAATGGTAAAAAGCGTGTCAGTTTCACCCAAGGGTCAAGGACTCGATCCCTTGCCCTTGCAATATTTTTTCAATATTTCCCTTGCAGATTATATGCGCTTCAGTCTTGAAGGAGTAGCATACGACCTCACCTCAATACCACTGGAGGATGATCACTCAGGATCCAACGCATCTGAAGGCACAGGAGCACCATGGACCCTCAGGCTTACGCCACACAGGATCACCCAGCTAAGTTTTCAATTTTTTTTCTTTTTTATTACATAAATCTTATTTATTTATTTTATTTATAAATTTTATATGAAAAATTTTCTTTTTTCTACAAAATTCTAAAAAACCCTTTTTATCTTAATAATATTTTTTATTTTATTTTATATTCATCGATTATTCGATTTTATTTTATTTGTTTTAAAATAGTTTAAATTTGTTTAAATTGTTTTAATTAATAAATTAATTAATTAATTAAAAATAAGTCTTAACCTTTTAAAAATCCAATTTTATTCTGATCGATTTAATTAATTAGGTTAAAAACCAATAATTAATTAAATCCGATATTTTATTTCATTTACGCCCGAATCAGGGTTTGCGAGAATTAGCCATACACTAAAAATATTTCTTTGTGTATTTTCTTTTCAGGGTTATTATCAGACATCTTCCGACTGTGCGCCACGCCTATTACGAAGCTAAGTCCCGATTTAACCCTTATTTAAATATTTGTTATTTTATTTAAAATTAGGGTTTACCTTCAAATATAATGAACTCCGCCTACACTCACTTCCTTTTCTGGTCTGCCTTTGCTTTGCCAATTTTTCAGGGTTAACCCCGTGGCTACCTCCGACTACGAACCATATCAGATCAAAAGCTAAGTCCTATTTCATAATTATTTTTCCTTGCCTTCTTTTCTTTATCAAATTAGGATTAGCTTTAACTGTCAATGAATTGATAATGCACTCACCCCTTTGTATTTGTTTTCTCTTTTCCCAATTTTCAGGGTTAGCCAACCGTCAAAGCTCAATAGTCGGTAACCCTAAAACCTATCTGATTTACTTTTTTTTAATTATTATTTATGTCAAACCTATTGCACTGCTGGTCCACTGGTTTCTTTTCCCCCTTCCCCATAATATTGTATCTGCTTCGAGGTTGTATTGTGTGGCCTTGAAGGCACTTAAACTGTGATATTATATTATTGTGTGTGGTTAGTAATCCTAGGGAGTGATAACCATGAATCAAATTAGAATCACTTAATTTTTACAAGATAACTTATTCTGAATTAATCACGTGATTGTTGCACCCACGCACCTTTTATGGTACCTCTCTTGTTGCCTGTTGCCTGTTGCCTGTTGTTTTTGCAGAATAGCCTTGTCCCTTGAATACGAGGATACCTCAGCAATGTTGCCCTTAGTTCATTCTCAAGGTCATAAGTCCCTAATGATGTTGCCTTCGATTCGCTAAATATGACCTCGTCCCTCGAAGTTGCCTACGAAGTGCTGAGGTATCCTCTGGTTGCCTAAACGAAATGGCTATTCGGATCCTTCCCTTAGACTACCTGCCTCTCTATGGCTAGGGACAGTCTTATGGCGAACGATAATTCGACGACCCTTCAACATCCAAACGAAAGACTTTCTGCCCTCCTATGGTATGGATAAACCCTTTCACCCTGAAAGGCTAAAGAACATTTTTCATCTAACCAGGTAATTTGCTCCTGATTGCCTTGCTCGAAAAATCTTTTTCTACTCTATTTTCTAAACACTCAAGGCTACGCTCATTTACGAGCTAAAGTCCTTGATTTCTTCTTCTTCTACATTTCTTTCAAAAGAGCAAAGCAATTAAGAGCCCATGGATAACCATGGATGCAAAGGGTGCCTTACACATTCCCTTTGCATAAATTACCCCCCGAACTCAGTTTTTATTTAAAAGGTTTTTCCTGTTCTTTTAGCCTTTCTGATATTTGGATAAAATAAAAGTCGGTGGCGACTCATGCTTAACCGCGACATTTCAAATAAAGTCAGTTCTCCCACCGTATTACACCCTTCCCACTCTTTTAAACGTGGTCTTGTCCTATATGGGAGAGGTGTAGTTATTTTTCCTTGGATGGTGCAAACCCTCGGTACTGGGAACAAGCTCCTTGACGTTTCCTTCCACGCCCTTTATGTAGCACTCTGCTCTAGCGACCATTTATGCCAATTAGAATGTTGAATTTTGGGCGAGGGACTCGTTGAAGTGCCCCATGTTAAATCCATTTTGGAACGCCCCCACAAACATTTTTGGCCTTGGAGGAACGACCCTGATGGTGGCTTCATTAAAATGGGCGAGGTAATCCCTCAGTGATTGTGATAGACCTTGGCATATATTAAACATATTGGTAGTTACATCTTCTTGTGGCGACTAATGGTGAACTAGTGTATAGGTTTCTTCACCAGCTCCAAGTAACCGTTAATGGAAGCACGAAGTAAGCCCCTATATCATTTGAGGGCGGCATCCTTGGAAGTTATAGATAGCAGCTTGCATTGTAAATAGTCAAACGCTTATATGAAGGTCGTTTGTGTATTGATGGAGGCAACTTGTATATGCATCCATCAAACTTTTCCATGGATGAGAGTTTGAAACCATCTAGGACAAGCATCCTCCATATATTTTTAGAGAGTAGATGGGGTTCCAACAATTTCATCTCCTTTAGGGGATAAAAGTCCTGCTGGCGTTGTGTGATGTTGAGGACATCATCTTCCAACGTATGGTTATGACGATGTTATTCATCTATGATGACACACACCTCCGCCAACGTATCGGAATCACTGTTGTCGCTCATACCTTCTGACATAGGGATGAATCTCTCGTGTTAACCAAAGTCAAGGAGGACTAAGTATAAGAGAGAAGGGTAACAACGAGAAGGGTAATGATGATGATAAAAGATGGGTGTGGCCTAGGTTAGTTTTATCGAGGCCTCACAGTGGACGCCACTGTACTAGTAAAAATGTAAAGGTGTGCATGTTCCACCTACAAGGGCAAGGAGACTCATATGCCTTAGTAAGCTTATAACATGATATGGTTGTTAGGGGTTGCCCACAACAATCAGAACCCCATATAGTGGAATTTTTAGGTTGTTTAAGAGTTATGCTCACGTTAGGTAAGAGGCTTTGTTGATTGCTCATGATGCTTGGGAGCAACCGTGTGGTTATGATCAGTTGTGTGTTAAGACTGTAGTAAGCGATACCCTCTTTATGGTGCAAAAGAATGGTTTCTTCTCCCCGTGCGAGAAAAAATATTTATATATGTCCTTAAGACCTAAGGTTTGAGTCTCCTTAGTGCTGTTAACCGCTTACTTCTTATCAGGGGAAGTTATTGACCACCTATCTTCCAAGAATTAATGGACACTCCTTCTTTCTTGACTCACACGTTATGTACACCTATGGATGAGTCTCCCAGTCTCCGTCTGGGCAACATAGTTTCTGGGAAAGGGCACCCTAGTTTAGATTTTTCACAAATAACTTCAAATTTTAGTATAATTTACATCATCCATCCATCAAACCACAATTTCAGCCCTCTCAGTTAGAAAACGCCAATCAATTTGTATCCATAGATAAAATTCCTTTTGCAATATTCAAAATATTCGAAAAAAACCACTCCTTATATCTTGTATTATTATTATTATTATTATTATTATTATTATTATTATTATTATTATTATTTATTAAGAGCATATTGTATTAAATGAAATAAATTATTTTTCTTAATTTTGAATTAAGGTTCATAAATATTAGGAACGAGGGTGGTAACAATATGTTTTACGGTACATGTTATGTTGGTTTGTGGAAAGAGTACGATATAAGTTTGGGAGAAGTACGCATTTACGAAGAGACGCTTGATATGGAAGGAGTATAGTAATTTATACAAGGTAATTGGAAACACAAATCTATTTAATTTCGCATACTTAAGGAAGAATTGTTACTTTCTTATCCAACAAAAATATTGAATGAAAGCAGTTCACGAGAAGGAAGATAAGCCTACCTGCTTTCTGTATTAAAGCCTACGTGGCTTTCAAGATTCACTCAAAGGTTACCAACGCCATATTCTCACTCTTGTATAAATTGTCGCTGCATCCCACTTCTTTCAAGCAGAGACGATACCTCTTCCCTTTTGTTTGTCAACCATTTCATCATGGGGTACAGAGTTTCTGTGAAGTCAATTGAGCTGAATGGATTTGAAATTAAAACCACAGTTACAACTAAGAAGGAAGATATTGACAGCCATATATCGTCTTTCTTGCATTCTTCAGATGATTATGGAACCAAGGTTATTGGGTTTGATGTTGAATGGTGTCTGGCTGATCCCACTGATGATGAGCCCAATTTGTTTTCCAGATGTGCAACTCTTCAACTTTGTGATGGAAATTCATGTCTTGTTATGCGGTTCGAATTTCACCATCAGGTTCCCAACTCACTACTTAATTTTATGCGTATGCCAAATTATACTTTCGTTAGCTATGGAGTTAAGGATAATTTGGCTGAGTTGGAGAAGCATCTTGGGATTGGATGCAAAAATGCAGTGGAACTTGGCCCTTTGGCTGCTAGTCTTTTGAAGGTTCCTCGTTTAAGTTACTGTGGCGTCGATGAACTTGCATTTTTGTTATGTAAGCTTGATCTTCGTAAATACAGACCTGCAAGTTTGGATTTTGATTGGAGGCGTATTGGCTATGGTAAGAGTGAAGAAGTTCAACTTGCTGTTGTTAATGTGTACTCTTATCACAAGATTGGGAGTGCACTTCTTGGAAGCAATAATATATTAATCGGACAACAGCCTCACTTTGGTTTGTTTTAGAGCATGTCACTCTTAAATTTTTAAATGAATAGTTGTTGGCGATGTTTTCAGATTATATAGCTTAAATATGAAAAAAATATGTGCTGTAACTCTTGTTCCACCTGGCTGCTTTAGATGTTGTTTTCTTTTTTTCACATTGTTTTATCATGAATGATTTCCATTAAAGAAGTGAAACTTACTTGCAATATTGTAGTTATCAAAAAAAAAATAATAATACTTGCAATATTGTCCTCAGACACTACACTTGACACAAACATGTTTACACCAATAATAATTTGAAAAATATAATAAAATCATGTACAACAAGTTTCACAGATTAGATGGACGTTTAACAGTAATAGCAATAAAATGAAAATATTAAATTATTAATTAATTAATCATTATTAGTAGTGGCCTCTTTAGAGTGTTTTTGATAGTAAAGTGTTAAGCTCAATTCTTCTTGGCTTCTATTTCAATTATGTATTTGAGGACAATGAGGATGAGATCCTGCTTGCTTAGAATTGTTAGAATCTTTGTATATGTATTTTTTGTGGAATTAGTGAAAGTCCTCTCCTCAATCATGAATGACATGAATTGTGAAACAAGAGATGTAGTGGAGTTAAAAAAACTACCTTGATATGGAGGATTATCCTATGAAAAATCTAGTTCCACCTACAACAGTTTCAATTGGAAGGATAAACCAAAGAAGCAAAGAATCTACCTCTAACAGGCGGAGCCTACAACTAAACCTAGCGATAAAGGCAAAAATACTTCTTACTAAAATTAATCTAATTCTACTTATTCTATTACTTTTATTAAATTCTTTAAGGGTTTTGGAACGTGGACACACTGTTTCTCAATGTCAAAACAAGAGAGTTTCGATCATCAATGACGAGTTAGTGATGATTGAAAGAAAAAATGAGAGTTCAAATTCTTGTCCTAATTCTTATAGTGACAATGAAGAGGGTCGTAAGGTTTCACCCATTCAAAGAGATTTTCAAGGTGATTGTTGGGAGTTCACTTAATGATGAGGACTCCTCACAATTATCCAATATGTTTTTCATAGTTAATGTCTTGTCCAAGAAAAAAAATATGTTCTTTGACTATTGAGGGTTACTGCTATAGGTATGTACAATGTTTTTTTTTTTTTAAGTAAAGGCAGTAGCTTAAGTATATTTTAGGTAACACTTTTTGTTAAATGAACTGGCTTAAATGTACTTTAGGCAGCGCTTTCTGTTAAAAGTGTCGGTTTAAGTGCACTTTAGGCAACTTTTTCTATTAAAAATGTTGACATAAGTGTATTTTAGACAACGCTTTTTCTTAAAACCGCTGGCTTAGGTACACTTAAGGCCTCACTTTTTTGTTAAAAGCGCTGACTTAAGTATACTTTAGACATCACTTTGTGTTAAATGTTGGCGTAAGTCCCCTTTAGGCAGTACTTTCCGGAAAAAAATGCTGGCATAACCTATCATTAGGTAACACTTTCTGCTCAAAACATTGGCGTACGTCATCATTAGGTAGCGCTTTATGATAAAAGTGATGGCGTAAGTTATCATTAGGCAACGCTTTCTGCTAATAAGTGTAGTCCTATATATACTTTACAAGTGATTTTATTTAGCTCAAGTCACCTTTTGAAAGCGCTTCTATTGATAAGTGTTGGCTCAAATCATCTTTAGGAAGCACTTTTTTTTTACGTTAAAGTCTAAGATAGATTCTCCTAAAATATATAATTATAAAACACCACAAGTGAATATTCATAATATTTTTCGATATCAAATTTTGTATTCAATTCAAATATCATAAATTCTACAATTCTCATAATCATATATCAGTATTTTATTGTGATCAATAAGAACCACAAGTAAACTAACTTGAATTTGCATATATTTCATTATCTCTCTAAAAAAAAAATTCAAAAGTACATATATTGAGAAAAATGATAACCTATATCTATTTAAAATTATATAATCTCCATGTTATATTGAAGCGTAATTCCTTTTCTTTTTTTGAAAATATGATTTTTAATTACTTTGTCTTCTTCCAAATCTTTCATTTTTATATACCATGCACATAAAACATTTATGTGACCAATCAACTTATGTCTTATATATCTTATTTATTACATTTCAATCAATATTTTAGTGATCAATCATCATATGTGACAAATAAATTTTGAAACTAGTGAGTATCATATTTATGTCGGTACAAATTGAAGTGGTGGGATAAGTCATGTGAAAGTAAGTCAAAATTACACTCGATATTATATCAGTGTCATATTTTTAAAAAAAAAACTATTAATTAATCTCTAACCCTTAGAATCACAAATGATAACTTACAAACTTCTCTAAGTAACTATTCTCTGACATATCTGTATTCACTCCAATACTCGTTAATTTCATTCAATTTATCTTCTGAGTAAGTAAAACACTTGAAGCCATCGAGAAGTATTACATTATATAACATCTAATGCAGAAAAGATGTGTAAGGAAAAGTTTGTGGATCATGTGAGTCCAAACTTAAGAGGTGGGGAGGGAGAATTGTGATATTCAAAAATCAAAATAATTTTACAAAAATATAGAACAAGAGAATCAAGCTTCAAATATTTTAAAAAAATAACACAAGAGAATCACACTCTTGAACACGTCTCTAGTACTACACAACTTTTAGAATGAACTTTTCACACTCTTGACACTAAGGCGACTTTAGTGAAAAATTATTTATGAAAGAAAAACTCTTGACACTAAGGCGACTTTAGTGAAAAATTATTTATGGAAGAAAAATATAGTAGAGAGAATAGTACAAAGGTTTCTATTTAGAAAGTTGGCGTGAAATGAAATGATGAGAAGCCCCCGTTTTATAAAAAGAACATGGCTAAAAAAGGAAATGGCTTATGGGCTTTTTACCTTCGGTGAAAGTCAGTGTTTTCTTTTTCTACCTTCAGTGAAAGCTGGTAGCTCACCTTCGGTGAAATTGGTGTTTTCCCTTTTTTTCCTTCAGTGAAAGCTGGTAGCTCACCTTCAGTGAAAGTCGGTGTTTTCTTTTTCTACCTTCAGTGAAAGCTGGTAGCTCACCTAGTGAAAGTTGGCGTTTTCTTTTTCTACCTTCACTGAAAGTTGGTAGCTCACATTCAGTAAAAGTCGATGTATCTTTTTTCTACCTTCAGTGAAAGCTGGTAACAGATTAATCAACCCAAATATGGAAAGTTTTAGTTTTGATATCATTTAATCAATCAATAGCTAATTTAAGATATTAAGAGGTATTACAAATAATTTAAATTGATTTAAAGAAGCTTTTAATCGATTAACTAGTGTAAAACCTTCCTAATTAATTAACCAAACTTCTAATCAACTAAGAACATACCCATAAAGGTTTTAAGTTATTTTATCAAAAGAGAAAAGTTTTGAAAATTTTGTTCGTATATATTGTCATACCCCAAATTTTGACCTGCATTTTATGTATCCATTTGCATTTCATTTGAAAATCATATATATATATATATATATATATATATATATATATATATATATATATATATATATATATATATATATATATATAAGGAGAGTTATATTTACTCCAAGAGTAAGTTATTATAACTTACTCCACATCTTGACCATTAATTCTTTTCAATCTAATGGTTAAAAATAATAAGGAATAGTTTTCTCTCTCCACATTTAATTCCTTATTATTTTTAACCATTAAATCGAAAAGAATTAATGGTCAAGATGTGGAGTAAGTTAATCATGAATGTAATTGTCCTTTTTTTAATTTTTAATATAAAATATTTGTTTTTTTATTTTACTATAAATTACTTGTTTTTTTACTTTAATATAAATTTTTTGTTTTTTTATTTATATTATTTTTTTATATAAAAAATTAAAGTCAATAAATATAATGCACAAAATAGTAACAAATTATAGGTAAAATATTTTTTTTTTAAAATTGAAAAAAAAGAAAGAAAGGAGGTGTTGTCGCGAGGGGGTGGCGACAACACCCATTTTTTTTACATAAAGTCGCCACTGGACCTGGCGAATTCATCAAGCAGAAAGTGTTGTTGTCACCCCTAACGACAACGTGTTTTTTTTTTTTAGAGAGAAAAACAATTACTTCATTTCATTATCAATAAGAGAATTTATACATGTTGGTACATCAGTGAAAACTTGAAAACTAGCGAAGGATGTAGCCGCCCTTGCCAAGACATGAGCAACTTCATTAGCTTGTCTTCTAATGAACTTAACATGAGAGTTCCTAAAAAAAGATGCCAGTAGCCGATTACATTCGAGAGTAATAGCACCGCAATCCGTGTTGTTAGAATGAGGCCTATTCACATTATCCACAACGCTTTTTGCATCCAACTCAAAATCCATATTATCATAACCAAGAGTAAGCACCCATTTGATAGTTGAAAGAAGCCCCATAGCTTCTCCAACAGCAACTTCAGTGATAGGGGAGAACCATTCAGTCCTGGCTGCAATAAAGATACCTTTATCGTCCCTGATGCATGCACCTATGCCCACTTTGTTGTTTGAAAAAGAAGCATCTATGTTGCATTTGAGACGATCAACCGACGGTTTACTCCAAACAAGATCACCTGAATGGGGAGCTTGGGAATTATAGGAGGACCTAGATTGTTGGGCGTTTCTCCACCCAAGTAACAAATTCATAGCACGATTGCAGATATCGTCTTTGGCCTCGTCTGTTTGATTCCATACCAGATTATTTCTGCATCTCCATAAACTCCACAAAATAGTAGAAAAAATGGATTGTTCCTCTTTGTTAGCAACCTGCAAAAAAGAGAATAAGCTGGAAACAATAGGTACCTGGGGATCCTGGAAATTATGTAATTTCGACCATAATCCAGTACTTTCCCAACATTCAACACTTTTGGGGCATTGGAAGAAAAGATGATGATTAGACTCTGCTGCGATCCCGCAGATACCACATGTAGTCGGACAATCAACTCCTCTATCATGAAGACGCACTCTAGTGGGAATAGAGTTTCTACACAACCGCCACAGAAAGTTTTTAACTCTTGGCGGAATTTTTAAATTCCAAATTAAAAACCAATTGCCATCAGCTCTGAGATGAGAAGTGTCAATCACTTCATTAACACAATAGCGGTACGCGCTTCTCACGAAATAGTTACCATTACAATTAAACTTCCAAATACGATTATCCAAATGAACAGCTTCAAATAAAGGTGTGTTTAGAACTTTCGATGCTGCGTCCCTCCCAACTAATGGAATAATCAACTCTGGGGACCAGCACTTGGAATACGGATTCATTAAGTCCGCCACTTTCAACCTGGATAATTCTGGATTATTCGGCCACGGATTACATAAAGAGGTGCCATCATGTAACCAATTTTGTCCCCAAACGGGAATCTTTTCTCCCGTCCCAATACTCCACTTACACCCTCCTCGAACCACAAATTTGGAACTCCAAATGCTCCTCCAAACATAACTGGGGTTATGACCAACACCCGAGTCCAAAAAATCACAGTTGGGAAAATATCTTGCTTTAAACATTCTAGAAACAAGGTTATCAGGATTTGTCATAAGATTCCAAGCTTGTTTACCTAGCATAGTATAATATCCTGTCCATCCCTCCTTAATGTCTTTGCCAGAGAATTGATATCCTATAATCTCAGTTTCTCTTATTATAGGATTATGTTTTTTACCCCAAACCAGATAGCCAGCATGCCAGACACGAAAAAGGAAAAAACCGATTGTCGACATCAAAAGGGCCAATTCCATCTGACAGAGAAGAGGAAACACAAAACCAATAAAGATGCTATTGCCAAAGATAGGGAATTGAAATCTCCTTCTGGATAAACATCTCAGATCTGTGCTATTCGTTTTCATAGCAAGCATTAACAAAACTTTAATTTCGAAAGGATTCTCCTCTTTACAAGAAGACCGTTCCGATTGAAAGCAGAGATTCGAGATCGAAACAAACAAACAAACTCTCACGCTGAAATCGATTCAGGGAGAGAAAACCCCAATTTTCATGATCAACCTCTTTTCACCTAAAATAGAGAATATTTTAACATGATTGATAAAAAAAAAAGTGTTCTATCACTAAACCTAAATTTTAACATAACGACAACGTGTTAAAATAGCAAAAAAGTGGTTATTTGCATAAATATTTTAAAAACTTAGTTATTTTTGATTTTTTTAAAAAAGTGATTATTAAAAAAAAGATCGTGGTAATAACTACGTTTAAGATGTAGTTTTTAACAACTTTTAATATACTATTTAATTATTACTATTAATTTACGTACAAAACAGTATTTTACCCTACATTAATAAGTGGATAAAACTAGCTCATAGGTGATAAGTATTAACATAAATTAATATATTTGTATTTTCTAATTTATAGCCGTTACACATTATATACATGTTTACCTTATCACCTATATACATGCTTTAAAGACTTACTTGAGTATTGTACTGTATTCTTTTAAGTTTTTAGAATATTTCTTAATGAAGCTTCAATATTCCAATATTTCAAATGCTAGATGATAATATGATATCAGATTCCAATATTTCAATAGTTCAAATGCTAGATGATAATATGATATCAGATTCCAATATTTCAAATGCTAGATGTTAATATGATATCAGGTGGATAATACTCTGATTTTTTTTCTCTCTCTCATCCTCATCCTATTTTATTAATGGATATTTCTAGGGTAATCATATTGATTTGGATCGATTTTTGATTAAAAAAGTCTGAACCGATGATATCTTTATCAGGTTGGTTTGGTTTTTAACATTTTTTAAAAAATAAAACTAAATCAAACTAACCGGTTTGCTTCAGTTTGGTTTGATTCGATTGATCGGTTTATAATATTTTTTTAACATAATATTCATCAGGATATTCTTCACTATTACAATGGTGAATGCACCATTGTTGAAGATGAAGTATGGCGGCAAATGATAATATGAAATAACAATCTGTATTGAATAAATGGAACAGTAACACAAGAGTTACATATATATGGACTATCCATATATGACCTAATGGGCCTAATGGGCCTAAACTAAGTTATATTGTATTTCTCTAATACCCCCCCATAAGCTTGGGGTAGATGGAGTGAATACCAAGCTTAGCTATGTTACAGTAAAATGGTGTAGTGTCCAAAGGTTTAGTGAAAACATCAGCGACTTGTTGAGAAGATGTCACGGGTAGGAGATGAAACAAGTTATGTTGTAGTTTCTCTCGAACGAGGTGGCAATCTAATTCAAGGTGCTTTGTTCTTTCATGGAAGGAGGAGTTTGTTGCAATATGACGCGCAGACGCATTGTCACAGTATAGCAGTGCTGGTTGTTTGAATGGAATGCAGAGTTCATGAAGGATGTTTGTTAGCCATTGTAGTTCGCATACAGTAGACGCCATAGATCTATATTCAGCTTCAGTTGAACTTCTGGATATCATTGGTTGTTTCTTGGATTTCCAAGAGATGAGGGAGTCCCCGAGGTATATGCAGAAGCCGGTAATGGAATTTCGATTTTCTGGACAGGTGGCCCAATCTGAGTCGGAAAAAGCCTTAAGTTGCAGTGGTGTTTTGCTGGGGAAGAAAATGCCTTGACCAGGAGAATTCTTCAGGTAATGAAGGACGCGTAGTGCAGCGTTATAGTGTGTGTCAGTTGGTTGTTTCATATGTTGGCTCAGTTGTTGTACGACATATGAAATATCCGGTCGTGTGTTGAGTAAGTATATGAGTTAGCCAACCAGTCTTCAAAATTTAGTTGCATCAGCTAAGGGAGTACCATCTTTTGATTTGAGTCGAGTATCGCGTGCCATTGGTGTTTTGGCAGGTTTGCATCCAAGTAAACCTGTGTTGTGTAATAAGTCCAAGGTGTATTTGCGTTGACATATGTTGATTCCAGAATCATTGCGTGCAATTTCAAGACCGAGGAAGTACTTCAAATTGCCCAGATCTTTGATACGGAAGTGTTGATGGAGGACATCTTTTGTTTGTTGAATGTGGTGCAAGTTATTTCCTGCAATAAGAAGGTCATCAACGTATATCAAAATGCAAGTAAAATGTTGATCCGTATGTTGGATAAATAAAGAGTGATCAGAGGAGCATTGTTTGAATTTGTGAGTTATAAGTATGTGTGATAGCTTCTCAAACCACTTTCTACTGGATTGTTTCAATCCATATAGAGATTTTAATAACTTACACACTTGATTTGGATGAGATGTTTTTAAACCCTTAGGTGGATTCATATAAACGTCTTCATCTAAATCTCCGTGTAGAAAAGCGTTATAAACGTCTAATTGATGTAAATGTAAATTCATAGAAGAAGCAAGAGCAAGAATTAACCTGACAGATGTAAGTTTAGCTACAGGTGAAAAGGTTTCAAAGAAGTCAATACCTTGTGTTTGATTAAAGCCTTGTGCTACTAATCTAGCCTTATGTCATTCGATAGTTCCATCAGATTTGAATTTGGTTTTATAAAACCATTTACATCTGATGGCTTTCTTACCATTAGGAAGAGTTGTTAAAATCCAAGTCTTGTTATCAATTAAAGCTTGAAGTTATGTTTGCATAGCAGTAATCCATAGAGGGTCTGCCGAGGCTTGTTTATAGTTTGTAGGATCATTAATGGCAGTTATGGATGATATGTATGAATGATGTGCAGGAGATATATTTTGATAACATATATAATGTGATATGTCATGAGGAATGCATTTATATGAATGATTGCAAATAAAATCCTTAAGGTATGCAGGGGCTGTTTTTATTCTTATGGACTGTCTAGTGTTGACATTAATAGGGGAGGGAGAAGTTTCAGGAAGGTTAGGAGAAGTGAGAGTGTTTTGTTGTGCTGAAACGGTTTGTGGAGTGGGATGTGTATTAGTAATGTTAAGGCTGACTAGGGGTTGTGCCGTTGAATGGCAGATTGGTTTAAAGTGGTAGGGGTAGTGTGTTGGATGCTGTTTGGAATGTGAAATATAAATGGCTGGTGGGAGATATCCATGGTAGAAAAGTCATTGTTTTGGGGTGGATGAGGAGGTGTATAAGGGTAGATATTTTCATAAAAGATACAATTCCTACTAGTGAAAAGGGATCTGTTTGTAAGATTAAATAGTAGGTATCCTTTTATGCCTAAGGTAAAACCTAAGAAAATACATTGTATACTTCTTTGATCTAGTTTATCTCTCTGTTTAGCAAGGGTAGAAGCATGAGTCAAGCATCCAAAAGTTTTAAGGTTGTCATAAGTAGGAAAAGTTTTAAAAAGGAGCTCATATGGTGTATGATTATCAATGGTAGGGCTGCATAGGCGATTAATTAAAAAAACAGCATGGCATAATGCAAAAGACCAGAATTTTTTTGGTAAAGAAGCATGAAATAATAAAGATCTAGTGACATTAAGTAAGTGGCGATGCTTTCTTTCAACAGTGGAGTTTTGTTGAGGTGTTTCAACACAACTCCTTTGGTAAACAATGCCTAAAGAGGCATACAGTAGTGTATAAATGACAATAGAATATTTAATATGATACCTTTTTTATTAAAAATAGGTGTGAAATTTAAAACAAATAAAATATTTCAATATATGACACCAGGTAAAATGAGTATAAAATAGAGTTCTGGAAAAACTGCAAATATAAATATATACTTGATTTTAGGGAAAATTGGTGTGATAAGTGATTTTTTTTAATTTTTTACAAGCGCGACTCGTGTTTCTTCCACCAACGCTTCAACGAAAAAACCCTTTCTCATTGTGCCGCTTCCACGAGAAAACAAAACCCTTATCTCAGAATGTGTTCAAAATGGGAAACTCTTCAATCTCTCTATCAATTGAAGATTCACAATTTCATTCCACTCTTAATCTCGATCTCAATCTCAATCAGAGTCTTAGATCAAATAAAAAACTTATTCAACATGGTTCAGAGTCGCTTCAATCCCATTCTCGTTTGAAGATTAACGAGTCAACCTCTTTTGAAGATTCACAATTCAAATCCATTTTCAATTCAAAATTGCTCTCAACTCCTTTCTCGACTTATCTGCTAGCAGACTCGGTGTACCATTCTTTGTTGCAACACAAGTGGTGGTACCTGTGTTGGTACACAATTCGTCAAAATAAACCCTCACTCTAATTTTGTGGTATGAGCATTTAATTTTTTTGTGTTAAGTTTTTTTCCTTAAAATATTACTCTAATTTTGTTAATTATTTTTAGGGTTAAATAAGTTTTTGGTCCTTGTAAATATCTCAATTTTGGTTTTTAGTCCCTATAAAAAAAATGTTGACTTTTAGTCCTATAAAATCACTTTTGCACTCACTTTTAGTCCCTCTACAGGGACTAAAAGTGAGTGCAAAAGTAATTTTATAGGGACTAAAAGTCGACTTTTTTTTTAATAGGGATTAAAAGTAGTTTTTGGTAATTTTATAAGGACTAAAAACATATTTAACCCTTATTTTTACCTAGTTTTCTTTGGAGATGAAATAATGTGTTAATTCGGTTCTAGCTTATAAGCTGGCACTTTTTTTAAAGTTAGTGCGCCATCTCAATGATGTTTGTGGTTAATGTTGTTATCAAATCTGGTGGGTGTTGTTTTTCTTGTTTAATCGTGTAGGCTTGGAGTTAACTTATCTGTTACTTTCATAGTTGTGCGGTTTTTCTAATTCCCTATTTTGTTCTTGCCATAGCTTTCTCTATAATGTTATGTTATTATTGATTTCGGTTGGTGTCCCTCATGTCATTGATTTATTCCACCGTTCCCACATTAGGATGACTTTAATTGTTCGGAGTTTTGACTTGATTCAAAACAGAAAATTAACATATCAACAATCGTCAAGGAATAAATAAACAATTGTGGCAATGAGCGAAGAAGGCAACCCGAAAAGACACTTCTAGACAACATTGAATAGTTGTTTTTAGTTGTAAGTTTGTGGTTTCTTTTTCTGTCAAAATTTTGCCATGGTTACATGTGACATACAAGTATAAAGGGTCATATATTCCAATATTGATGCAGGTCTATTCAATAAGAAAGGAAAGCTTCTTGATTTGTCCAACAGCTCAATACAGATAAGAAAATATGGTTTCTTGAATAGTATGATATTTCCCAAATTTTCCTACTTTATCCGGTGCTATAATACATTGATAAAAAATTTCTTATTTCAATATGCATTTTTTAATACTAGATCACTAGTGTAAACCAATCTATATCATGTATCTACTTCAATTTTTATTTGAACAATTGCTTCTATATATTATCTTGGTTTTTTGAATGAGGTGGAGATTATGAATATCTAGTTAACTCCAATTTAGTTTTATATTTTTATATTGTAGATTCATTATCTTGGTCTAACCAGCAATTATATATATATATATATATATATATGCCTTCTAGTTAGTTGCAGACAACTTACGCATTTTGGTTCCTCGGAGGGGGATTCAAGAAGAAATGTGATATGGATGGACTTCAAACCTGTAGATCGTGCTCAAAGAGTTAATAACAGTAACTCATACATATTGGAATATTATGGTGGAGTTGTTTCATCTGAAACATAACCTTTGTTTCATCTCTTGTCATCAATGTAATGTCGTATCAATGGAGGGTAATTTAAGACTTTCTTATAAATGGATGTGAAGCTGCCGAAGAAATCACCCAAAAAGCAAATAGGATGGAAAATCATAATATGTATTGGATAAATTTAAAAGGGATTATAGTTTCTCTGGTATATGACTAGTCAGACACAACAATTTTTTATACGATTTTATCATTTGCATAATGTACAAACTTGTGATGTTCAACCTTGTTATGGTATCTTCGAAGTCTCCGAGTAAAGCACACTATCATGATATATATATATATATATATATATATATATATATATATATATATATATATATATATATATATATATATATATATATATATATATATATATATATATATATATATATATGAATTTACGAGTACATATGTCAATTGCTGTCAAAATTTGGATTTTATAAACAAATATATCTAACACCTTTTATTTTGAAAAACAAGTGTTAAATATTTTCATTCAACACCATTTAAAAAAGAGGTGTCAAATGCCCTTATTTACCATACCGGTAGCAACAACACCGGTAAAAAACAAGTTTTATATGTTTAAAAAATAGGTGTTAAATCTTTGTTTTGCACTAGTGATAGTATGAGGGCATAAAAAATTCAGCCCCATTGTCACTTCTAATTATTTTTATCCTGCAAGAGAATTGAGTTTCATAGTATGCAATGAAGTTCTTAATATGTGTTCTAGTTTCAGACTTATTAGACATTAAGAATATCCAAGTGTACCTAGAAAAGTCGTCTACAACAGTTAAGAAGTATTGAAAGCCATCCATAGAGGCAGTAGAGATAGGGCCCCATATGTCCATATGGACTAAATCAAAGCATTGTAATGAAACAAATTTGCTAGTGGTAAAAGGGAGTTTACATTGTTTGGATAGATGGCATGTGTTACAAGAAGAGATTTTACAGTGTGTAATAGTAGCGAAATTTTGTGACATTGTGTGTAAGACCTCATTAGAAGGATGACCTAGGCGACAGTGCCATAGGGAATCCTTAGTCTTTGTGTGATTATAACTACTAGAGGAATTACAGCTATTCAAAACAGAAAATTGATGTTTAGGTTGTGTGTGCAGCAAATATAGGTTGTTATGTTGAGTCACATGGCCAATCATTCGTCTGGTACACACATCCTGAATAAAGCATGAATTGTGTGAGAAAGAGAGGCTATATTGATTGTTTTGACATAATTTAGATATTGAAATTAAGCTGAACTTGAATGCAGGTAAATATATGACATTATGTAGATGCAATGAATCCTCAAGTATAATGGTTCCAGAATAACTAGCAGTGAGGTATATACCATTTGGAAGAAAGATTTTGATAGGTTTTATAACATGAATGTCAGAGAAACAAGTAATGTGAGCGCAAACATGGTGTGAAGCACCTGAATCCAGAATCCAAGTAGAGTTTTGATGAAAGGGATTACCTGAAAACATACCTGAGATAATGCTTGTGTCATGATTGGATGATTTGTCCTTGTCCTGTGATTCTGATGTTTGATTTTTGCGCAATTGTTGAAGCAGTAACATGAGATGTTGGTAGTCTTCTTTTGAGAGGACATGGTCTTTATTTGGAGTTGTTGAGGGTTTATTTTCAGAGGGGTTTTTGGTGTTCTTGCTGCGATATCCAGGAGGAAATCCATGTTTAAAGTAACAATTCTCGATGGTATGGTTCGTTTTGGTGCAATTGGTACACATCATAGAGGTTTTAGTATTCGGTTTGCCTTTGGTGCGTGAGTTATCCTTTTGGTTAGCATATAGAATGAGAGGGTTTGGAGTTACAGCAGGGACGATTTGTTGCTGAACGATAAGTGAGTAAACACGACTTATGCTAGGTAAGGGGGAAAGGAGCAAGATCTGAGTGCGAATGTGGTGGTAATTATCATTTAAACCTTTCAAGAAACATGTGATATACTCCATGTGTTTGAATTTTTGCACAGCCTGAGATAGATCGCAGGTGCAGGGTGTAGGACATGTGCAAGAAGGGGTAGGGCGCATGTCTTCTAATTCATCCCATAGGATCTTTAGATCAGTGAAGTATGTGGATAAAGATCTATCTCCCTGTTGAATTGAATGGATATCACGAAGAAGATCGGAGAAGCGGAAGTGATTACCTTTGGTAAATCTTTCTCGCAAGTCTTCCCAAAGATCGTATGCCGAATCGAAACAGATTGTGCTTTGAGCAATATGAGGAGACAGAGTACGATTGAGCCAAGAGATTACCATGCTATTTGCGCGATCCCATAGCTCGAAATTAGGGTCAGATGATGCAGGTTTGAGGAGAGTGCCATTGATGAAAGAGATTTTGTTTTTGGAGGTGAGAGCGCGACGCATTGATCTGCTCCAGTTGTAGTAATTGTTGTCGTCTAATGGCGGTGCAACGATGATAGCGTCGGGATTTTCACCTGGATGCAAATAGTATGGATTTCTAGGGTTTAAAGATGGATCGATTGGATCTTTCTTTGAAGGTCGAGAAGTTTTGATAGGTGTGGTGGGGATTTCTTCTTCTTCGTCAGACGCCATGGGAGTGTAAGGATGATGATGGTGGAGACGGAGAAAGAAGGAGAAAGAAAGGGCTTAGTCTTCTGATACCATATTACAATGGTGAATGCACCATTGTTGAAGATGAAGTATGGCGGCAAATGATAATATGAAATAACAATTTGTATTGAATAAATGGAACAGTAACACAAGAGTTACATATATATGGACTATCCATATATGACCTAATGGGCCTAAACTAAGTTATATTGTATTTCTCTAATATTCACTGTGGTGTTTTTTAGTGTATTTTATGCTACTATTTTTTTAAATAATACATTTCATATAATTTATTTTATGGTTTATTTTTTCAATCAAATTACAAATTGCTCTTAATCCATATGAAAAGTGACATGGTTTCCATTGCATTATAAAATAAACTCATTATCAAATTCAAAAGTTAACACTAGACATCAAAATCTTGGAAAGGGATTTGAAAGTTTAACAAATAGAACACAATAAAGCACACATCAATTAACATGTTGCACACCTCAAACACACGTCAAAACTATTTTGTAACAAAACTAGAAGAAATTTTGTTGAAGAAGAAGAAACAAAAAAGGTACAAAGTGTAAACAAAGATGGAGGACAGTTGGACCGACACAAAATTTGAATTTAATGATAGGTGAAATAAAATATTTTAAGGATAATTTTTTCTATTGGTTTGATTCATTGGTTTGACGGTTACTAAAACTAAAATCGAGAACCGAACCAAACTACATTAATTTTTGGGTCCTACTTCATTACCCAACTTAAAATGTTGGGTAACTTTACCCACTTGACATGTCTTATATAGATTGGTTATTACTTAAATCATTTGTCATGTCATCACTATTTTGTAGTTTTTAATTTTTGCCCATATCATTTTATAATTACATATTTATCCAACTCTCATTTTATTTTAAATTAATATTTTTAATTAAAAAAATTACATTATTTTCATTCATTTTCTAATATGATGAAATTGAGAAACCTAACAAGAAGCAACCAAAGCATCAGACCCAGCACAACTATGGCAGAGTTGAAGTTGCGGCCAGGATTTCAAAGAAGAGAACATTTTTCTTCTTCCTCTTGACAATATCCTTCTTTCTCACTTTCTCATCTCCGTCTTTTCGTTTTTGAAAAAGGGTCAAATCAATAACTCTTCCAATACTTACAAAATCACACACAAGTTTTTCTCATTCTCCTTCTTCTTCACACACACATAGAGATTACTTACTCTCTCAATAACAATTTTTTCATCGGTTATTTTTACACTTTTAATGGAAAATAAATATGGGTTTTGTGTATGAGGAATATGGTATGCCTTTTTTCTGTAAAACCCTTGATACCCCCTCTTACTTTTTATCTCATTTCAATTTTAGATTTTTTAATGTTTTTTTCCTTCATTTTTAATGATGATTATTATTAGTGTTTCAATGCATAGATTAATTGCATTTTGATTTTGCAGGTTGTCATTGGGGTGTCTGCTTTTTGTTTTTCATCTCTGTTTGAACAATCATTACAGTATTCTATGCAATTTTAATCTTCTTTCTTGTTCTATAAAACACTTAACCCAAATTATTGATTAAATTTAAGTACTTTGGTATGATATGTTTCTATTTAATTTTTAGAACTTTTTAAATCTAAATATAGTCTTATTTGTAGATCATTTTGGAAAGAAAATGGAGGACATTGAGAAGAATGTAAGATTGAAGCAATTAGAGGCAACAATAATACATTGATAGCAGATGTATGTTTTTATTTCTCCAATGTTTTTTTCTCAAAAAGAAGAGATTTTATAACTTTGGCAGTCTTTTTTAATTGCTTTGTCTTTTCTTATATTCAGGTGGTAATAGTCCGGTTGCTTTTGGTGATCATAGACAGTTTTGCTTCAGTATTTTTTCATCAATTTGGGGCCGATTTTTTGCAGGGAGTTATTTAGTTCGGTTGGGGTTGTGGCGTCTCGTCGAGTTTTCATTCCTCCTAGCTACCTAGCCCAATCTAAGTTAGTTTTTGTTGGAATTTTTCTTATATGCCTAGAGGTGCTTTTATTCTGGTTAATTTTCAGGCTTAAGTGCAGAGTTTTTTTTCTTAATTTTTAGATATTTATGTTCAGTTGATTAGAAATTTCTGCATCGGTGGAATTTTATCGGTGGCTCTCGGTTGCTGTTCCTTGCTTTCTGTTTTTTTACTGGTTATACTACTGAGTTAAGGAATGAAAGCCGAATTGGTGTTGCTGATACTTTGTTTATTTCGTTGGAATTGGTGGAAGGTGGAATCTTATATTTGGTGTCTTTGTTATAGTTCTGTTTGCATTGTGTTAGTTTGATAGGTGACCGTAAGCATTAGCTGTGTAATATATCATGAGAATAGGTGGTTTGTATTGGCATGACTTATGCCCAGTTTTTGTGTTTATATATTTATATCCATTTGTTTTATATATTTGTTTTAGATCTTAATTGATATTTATTTTAATCAATTAAGTGTCAAAATACCTCTGATTTTTTAATTAAAAAAAGAATAATTTTTAATTAAAAAAAGTCAAGCAAAAAAATGAAAAAATCAAACAAGTAAATGACAAATTCATTTTATACCAATAAATGACAAACACGGTCTTAAATCACGATAAATGACAAATTCAATTTATACCAATAAATGACAAACACGATCTTAAATAAATGAAAAAATCAAACAAATAAATGACAAACACAATATTAAATCAATGAAGAAAATTCAATTTATGACAATTCAAATTTTAAATTAAAAATAAAACAAAAACATCAAATAGATTTTCCATAATGTCAAATTTCAACTAGTAATACATAAAAAAAATTCAACTAGATTGGTTATTACTTAAAAAAATAGTTTCTCTATGTAGAATAATTCATTACCTTTGAAATATTATCTATTTTCCCCATAAATTTGTTTTGGTATATTTCAATCATTCTTTGTGTTCCTGCATTCCATGCCTGCACATATTGCTACAAGAGAATGTCCATTTGTAAAATCATTTAGGTATACGTGAAAAAAGTTAAACAAATTAAACAATAAAGAGTTTAAAGTTGTGTGAAATTAATACCGAAAAAGTAGTTGGTAGAAACCAATATCTTTGAAATAAATTGTCTTTTTTTTCAGCATAAGTGAACATACTTGCAGCTAAATCAAGAATCTGAAACAATAGACATTAGAAATTTTTAAATATGTTTAAAAATAAACACTATTACCACATATTTTTATCTCTTGGTCAACCAAATTACGAGGCTTTAAGCATTCAAACAACTTTCTTGTTCCTTCACAAATTAATGCATCCGGAACAACTAAAATTTCGGTCCTACAATTAATAATAAAAAATAATATATCATTACATTTATATTTTGTGTAATCAATTTATTTAAAATATTATTAATTAAAGTTAAATACAATCAATAATATATGACTAACTTTTCAGAATTTTTGTTTGTATGATAGTCAAATAAATATGATGCCACAGCACACTCATCATCCTCTAGATTCATTGTGTTTATTGTTTTAAACAAAGAAGATAAACCCTGCATCAACATAAGAGATATAAATAATAAATATAAAATAGAATTATAAAATATGAATATAAAACATGAGCAAGTATGAAATAAATTACTTACATCAGAATTTTTTTTTTTGTAGAAGAAAAGTCTAAATTTTTACTAGACTTAATGTAGAAACCTGTGGGTGAGCCGGTTGCTACCAAAGTCGGAATGCATGTTTTGTTTTTATGAGATGGTGGATGAAATTCTTGGAGATTTTTTTTTTTGAAATTTAAGTTCATGGTCTTTAACAATCTTTTTTGGAGTCACTTCCTGTTGTTCTTCAGCTCCATCTCTTTCAATCATCTCAATTTATAAGGAGTGGATGTTTTGTGATTGGGAATGTAATGGACTAATATGGTCCGGTTAAATTTTGTAAGGGATTAAATCAAATCCTTTTTTTATGAAGGACTAATTTGAGTTGTGTGATTTTTGTGAGGGACCAAAATGGGTCTTCACTCTTAATTTTATTATAGTAATTAAAAATTTTAAACAAAACATTAAATATACTTTTTAGATTATGTTTTCAAAAATAAAAATTATTACTTAGTCAAAAAAACATATAAATTGTTACTTTTGAGAATAAAAATGTTACATTGTTTTTGGATATAATTATGATTCATTATTTTTAGAATTTTGGCAAATAATTAATAGAAAATTTCATACTGTTAAAAATAATTAATAGAAATTTTTTAATTTAATGAGAGAATTCAATTCACTTAACTGCTAGACAAGAAACATAACAAGAAAGAAATCTCAATAAAATATTTTTTTGTAATGTCTATTACAAGAAATCAATTCAATTCAATTCACTTCGCACGACATAATGTGTTGGAGTTAACTCATGGTTATGAGAGGGCTCAAATACAGAAACTCTCCATTTTTCAGTCGCAAGATTTAGAGCTACTCGAAACCTCGCACGACATTCCATTCGCATCGTTGGCCTCGGATCTCTACACCGTCCTCGCTTCTTATCACTCTTACCCTCTCTGTTACAAACTAATTGACGAACAATTATATTCCCTTCATAATCACGTTTTACATCATCTTTTCTTATTGCAAACCCGTGACATTTTGCATATATTTCATAGAAATCTATTGCTTTTTCCTCAGAAACAAATTCCAAACCTCTTATATCATCATCTGTCAGGTCATTAATCTTTTTGTAAATATCCATGTCCTCTTTTCCTTCTTCATCGCCGACATTATTACAACTAACCAATTCTTCACAATCTATATCTTCAGAGTCTACGTCCATTTGAACCTAATAAAAATACACAAACAAATATAAATATTTTAGATTCTCCATCTACATAATAGTAAGCTTTATGAGAATTAAAACCTCAACAAACAAATACTTTTTCTCACAATTTTACATTATAAGCATAACGGTAAGATTTAATGTCAAATGTTCAATATGATGCAAGAAGGCAATGAACCATGATTATTTTTTATTATTGTTTGAATATTTTTGACTATTTTTTTTTAAAAAAAACACCTATAATTTAGAGACTAAGCAAACATACACACATAAAATCCAGTAGATCTTCCTTTCATTTTATTTATTGACCTAGATAGATCAAAGGTAAATTTGGAAGGAGAGAACTATAAGAGTTTTGACCTTCTTTGTTTTCTTCAAAATCTATAAAACAGACCGTGTAAAATGGCTTCAAATTGAAAGAATACATCTAAATCACTAAAGTGTCATTGAGTCCTATGAATCAAACACAACAAAAGTTTGAACACGTAGTGTTAAGAACTGAAAGAAATTCTAAGAGTTTTCACACACAATTAACCCAATTGAAAATTAAACAGAGATAAGAGTTATTCTTTTTCTTTTTTAATTTTTATTTTAATGATATTTTGTTGTGATGCATAAGCCAATTATAATCATCATTTCATAACAGTTGCTACCATTTTATTCTTTACAAGAAAAATAATTCTTTTTCAAACTGTTTTGACAAACTCATTATCATCATTTCATAGCAGCAACAATAACAGAACAAACATAATCCACAAACTACCAATGTTTAAAGACAAAACCCATTTATAAATATTAATAAAGAAAATAAATACAAAATTATTCATCTATGAATATTAATAAGAGAAAGCAAATACAAAATTATCCATATATGAATAATGATAACATAAAACAAATACAAAATTAAAGAGAAAAAAAGAGAAATTACCTTGTAAAAATGAGTAGAAATCTAGCAAAATATAGATGTAGCAATGAAATATATGAGTGAGAGAGAAGAGATTGACTGAAAGAGTAGCAAAAAGGAAGAAGAAATTGACAAAGTTTAGAAAGAAAAGATTGGTTTAATGGAAGATTTGAGAGAGTAGTAAATCAAAGTGGAGAAGAAGAAAGAAAAACAGTAGAATGAACCGTGAAAAAAAAAAAGAATTTGAAAAGATATTGTTTTATTATAGAATAAAATAAAAAATTACCATTAGTATATTTGGGGTAAATGTATAATTATTCAAAAGTATATAACTAGGAATAAAAATATGACACATCATAAAAACACCTAATAACTTCTACACTTGACAACTCAGATGGGTAAAGTTACCCAATTTTTTTAGGTGGGTAAATAAGAATTCACCTTAATTTTTATTAGTTTGATTAGATTTTACAACTAAACCATAAACAATTGGTTTTTTCTCGATTTGGTTTGTTTAATTGAATTTTTTTATCCACTTAAATTCGTTATCTTTTGACTTTTGTTGTCCTTTCTTCTCTCTTTCTTATTCCGTCTCTTTCTTGTCTTCTCTCTCTCCCTTTCTTTCTCGTTCTTCCACCGTCGTCTTCTTCATGACGACATCACCGGGTAAAACACCACCATCATTGCTAAATCCGCCAAACACAACTCCGAAACAAACAAGTGTTCCTAACAAACGGACATGTTGGACTCATTCTACATGCATCAGAGCGATAATCTTGGTATATCTATCTATCGTTTCAATTCTATTTATATTCCAAGTAACTCCTTGTACTAATTAACATTTCCAAAATGCAAACTAAGTGGCCACCGTTTTGATAACAATTGAATAAAGGGAAGACATATAGAAAGTGTTTAATTCGCATTATCCTCCAAGTTATTACCAATCATATTCAAATGAATGCAATTTAATAGACGCGATAAGCTAGAATGACGTTGAAGACACTCATGGTATATCTATAAATATCAAATATTCTTTTGTTTATATCAATCTGTCAGTTCTCGATCATATTTTCAATCTTTTTCACTACAACAGTACAATGTACTGGGGTATTGGGAACTCAGGTCATGTCGAGGCGTTTAACCGTAATTATTTTGAGGTGTTTAACCTGAACGGTGTCTCTGTCAAGACCATGGTTACCGATAGGCGGGAGGTGGTTGATGATCATATATCGCGTTTTTTGGGAACAACTTATTCCAGGACAAAGGTTTTCGGATTTGACGCCGACTGGACTACTCATAATCCTGATACCTTGTCGTCGAGTTGCGCTGCTGTGCACATCTGTGATGAAACTTCGTGTCTTATAATTATGATAAGTCATGTTGTTCCACAATCACTTGTTAATTTTCTTCGCCATCCGAATTATATCTTTGTAGGTTTCGGTATCAATGATAATGTAGCTAAGTTGGAGAAGAATTATGGGTTTGGATGCAGAAATGCTGTGGAGCTTGGACCGCTGGCTGCTACAATCATAAAGAGTTCTCGTTTGAGTTATTGCGGTGTTGATGAACTAGCTAGGGTGGTTAATGGGTGTGATCTTTCGAACAATAGGTCTTCGAGCATTGGCTTTCAGTGGGATAAGATGGATGATATCAAAGAGCTTGCTAAACTTGTTACTATTAATGTTTATTCTTATCACATGATTGGGACTAAACTACTGCTTTGTTTACTTGTTTTAGTTGGATTTAATAATTCATATTTTGTTGGCTAATGTTTTGTTTAGATTGATGAACTTGAATTTGATTTATTTACACAAAAATAGTCATGACTTTCTATCACCATTAGTCATTAGAGAGTGCATTTGATCATTATTTTCTGTACATTTTTTGCGATGATATTTTTACCTTTTTGGTCATGCCAGTAATTATTTGTCAAATGTTGTATAAAAAGTCATGACGACGTTTGATACCCGTAATCCATTCCAAACTTTTCAATTTGGCGTTTAGTGTACGGAGTTTTCTTAGTAATCATGGTTTGTGAGAATCATGTTTCAATCTTTAGCCGAATAGTGAGTTTCACCCATTTGTGGTATTTTGCTAGAAAATACAATCATAAAATTTTTGTAAATGTTAAATTTTTAGGTTTTCAAATTTGTGTGCCCATGTACAGGAGTCGCTGAAGACGTGGTAAAGTATTTCAATGACTTTAAGCTTTGGGTAAGTGTATGAGATGGTGCATAGGCCATTTTTACACGGTGTCAGAAGGGTGGGTGTGGAGCAAGTGTTTCTTACGATGAATTTTTACGAATGGTCATAATTCAGGAATTAATTGAATTTTTTTTTTAGTGCACAATTTTTTAGTGACAAAATAAATTGATCATAAGTGCAACACGAATGAAAGTGCATCTACTCAGTCCACACGAATAAAATTTGTAACGAGATTCTTCTGCCTACCGTGCTAGTTGTGAACGGATGAGGGTCTAAAGAGAACATGAACTCAAAATCTTAGTGCTGTTACACTTTAAAAATACGTGAATGAGTGACTACACTTTGGAGAATACGTGAATGAGTGACTGTAACTTTATTATAAAGGTTATATTTATATAATCACTTATACACACCATTATCTTCCGGTGTGTTGTGTTTCTATAATTAGTGTTAGTGCGTCATAAGAATGCATCCTAATTTTATTTATTTATTCTCTTTTTTATCAGTTTTTATGTGTGATGCCATGTGTAAGTTCTCGTAACATTGACAATAATAATAAATCATTTATTTATATTATAAACAGAGAGCGGTGTCTAACAACACATCATTGTTACTTAAGTGATGAGAATGTCATGAGATTTAAAATAATCTTTTTGTGATAAAGGTCATGTGTATAATACTAGGCATAATTTGTGCACCCCTTTATAGTAAAATAATGTATATTCTTTGATACTCGATGTCATGCCCCAAAATTTGCCCATCATATTTCAAGATATTCTGGCTCATAGGATCTTCAGCTACTCAAGGCCACACAAGGGATAGGCATGACTATCTCTCTCATAAGCAATCAACCCACAACTAGGGTTTTGTTTCTCTCAAGGTAAAACCAGCTTCTGATGCCTCAAGTGGACTACATAGCATCTCATATGTCTCAAAGGATCCTCATACCAAGTTTCAAGCCTTGAATCACAAGATTGCTCAGTCAACTGCTTAATTGATCAACGGTCGACTATGTTGACCTAAAAGTCAAATGTGGTCAACTTACAGTCAAAACTCCAGATTTTTTGTCATCATCAACATCTTAAGGTCACATTCATCATTTGATCAAATTTTGATCATGGTTCATTAAGAAAATCTTCAAATTCATCAAAAGTCCAAGTTTCTAAAATTAGGGTTTCTAGGCAAAAGTCAACTAAACTTTGACCAGTCATAACTCTCACATGGTTCATCAGAAATTGTCCAACCAAAGCTCATTCTCAAGGAAATTCAATTCTCTACAACTTTGATGTTGGGCCCAAATCCAGGAAATGTACCATTTGAGAGATAGGAGTTAATACATTACAGGTCCTTATAGAAGCTCGCAAAAAGCTGTTTTTTATCAGGAGATATATCATCAAGATAAAATCTCCAAATGGAAAACATGTTCGAAAGTGGCTTGTAGAAGACATCTTGGGCTTTCCAAAAAGTCCTAGAACACCTCCATACAATAAAAATTGAGAGTTATAGATTGCACAAATTGGGCTATTTTTTAGAAATGTTAGGCACCTTAAATGACTTTTTTTTTTTACACTTTTGAGTGTTGGGCCTTAACATTTGTTTGGGCGACGTGATTTCAAGTCCATAAGGAGCCCATTAGTCATATAAATATTATTTCATGATTTTATTTTATTTATGATTGATTTTTATTTATTTAAAGACAAAAATATATCAAATAAAATCACTTTTTAATGAAATAAATTTTGTGATTTGATTCTCCAAACATCTTTACCAATCTAATACAATCCAAAAGTAAAAAAGGAACGTGAAAAGTGCATAAAATAGATGGGAACTTGAAATAGAAAGTTTGGAACATAAAATCAAATCAATTTTTTTTAAATCAAGACCTTTAATTTTATTCCAAACTAAAAACCCTATTTTGCTCCTTGATATATATACAAGTAGTTCAGGCTCAAAGGAGAGAGATCTTGGTGGATGAAACCCTAGCCATACTCATAGAAAAGAGAGGAGAAAAGTTTAAATTCGAATCCTTGGGTGCAGCTCGTTTCAATACCAACCAATCATCCTAAGCTCTTCATAAGGTAATACAAAATAGTAATGGACGATTAATGGTGTCCCATAACATGTAGGTTGGTTGCATCTTGCTCATGTTGTTACATATATTCTTGTGATTCGTTTTACATATTTTAGCGTGTATTACGTAAATATATTGCCTTTTATGAGTTCATGGTGGTGTTTAGAGAAGCTTAGAACCAATAAACTGAAGCTTGGACTTACAGGTTGTGATTTGCCATTATTAGGGCATGCGCGTTCTTGCCCTTCGTATGCATGTTTGCAGGTTGTTTTAAGCCAAATGGATGACATAGTCATTATCAGGAGAAGTTTTTAAGTCAACCCGAGCCTTTGGTTTTATTCATCTTGATCGCTTTCATGAGTTCCATGTTTGCAGATTCTTTCCTACGAATACATGACTATTCCGCAGGTAAAACTGCAGCGGTTTTCGTAAGCAAATCCGCATGTGCGGCGGAAGAAGGAGATGAACAGTGGCGCGGAAGTCTGGACCGTACGTGCTACACTCCCATTCGCCGGTGAACAAGTCCCATTCTCTCTTTGTGTGCGTGTCTTTGTTTCACTGGCCAGTCAACATTCTCTGGGTTTCACGCGTACTTTCTCATTTAGTTTCTATTTCTTTCTTATATTTTATTTCACTCATTTTATTCACGAATTGAATAATCAGCCCAATTGGCAACAAGGATGCGTAAGGAAGGCAGAGGGTGTGGGTTTGATCTCCACCCCATACATGTTATTTTTCCAGATTTTCTTTAATAGATCTGGTGCGCGCCCTCTATGAGGATCCATGGTATACCCTTGTCTATCTGCCACTGCATCATCACGGAATCCCATCCAACGCCCAGAAAGTGACATCCCACGATGCACCTTCGTGGACCACTTGTACATGATTCCTGCGCCCCACTTATTTTATTTTGTGTTTTCTTTATTTTCTTTTTGTTTCTTTTTGTTTGTTTTAATTAATTTTGAACTTAACTCCTAACTATTAAAATTAACCTATTAATATTAGAATTAGATTTAGGTTAATTAATTAACTTTTTTTAATTTAATTAGGATATAATTAATTATGTTATAACTAGTTTAATTACATTTAAATAAATAAATAAATAACAATTAATTTCCAATTTTGACATAATCAAATTTTTTAGTTTAGAATAGGAATTAGGTCTTATAAATAATTAATTTAGATATTTAATTAGTTTTTTTAGCATTAATTTAGGACAATTTAGACTTAGTTTACTAATAAATTAATATAGGTTTTCATTTAATCTTTTTATAAAAATCTAACTTTTTCTAAATTCTCTCGATTCTTCTTCTCATCTCTAATTCCACTGAATGACGCGTGTTTGTTTAAATTCGGCCCTTTATTTAATTATGCATTTACTTTTAAATTCTAGAAATCGATGTAAAGGTTGCAAATGAGTATTTTTGTAATAGCGTAGGATTTAATTTCTGCATTTACTTTCCGCACCATATGACTGCGATATACTTGTTAGATGTATGGCTAATAGGATTGCATGACAAAACTAATTAACTGAAATATTAGCTTACTAATTTCAAGATAATATATCTGAATCTAACACACCCATTTTACCGTTCACACACTCACCTTTAGGGTACCTCCTCTTGGTTGCCTTCTCAAAAATAATAGTCAAGTCCCTTCGAGCGTAGGGATGCCTTAGCCTATGCTGTCTACGATTCAAAATCACCATGTCCCTCCGATTTAAAGATCATAGTCCCTTCGACGTCGCCTTTGGTATAAATGATCTTGTCCCTCGATTAAATGGTGATAGTCCCTTCGATGGCTAAGGTATCCTTACTGGTTGCCTTTATGACTATTCATATCTCTTTATGACTATTCATATCTCATTGGATTGCATACCCTCTTTATGGTATGGATAGCCCCTATGACAATTCGATGACCCTCACATCTAATGTATAAGACTACCTACCCTAATATGGTATGGATAGTACTATCACACAAGGAAAGTCTTAAAATAGGAAAGACCTTACGAATTTAGGGTAGGTAACTCTTAAGTTCCTGCTCACAACAAATCGAACGCTTTTCACACCATGTTATCTATCATTGTCTTTTTAGACATTCTAAAAATCAAAAATTTTTTTCTAAACACACATGACACTTTCAAACAAATCAAAGTGAGCTAAGCAATTAAGAGCCCATGGATAACTATGGATGCAAAGGGTGCTTACACCTTCCCTTTGCATAACCTACCCCCCGAACTCGATCTCTTTTCAAAGAATGTCTTTCATGTTCTTTTATACCATTCCTAATTGGATAAAATAAAAGTCGGTGGCGACTCTTGCTCACCGCAACATTGTTTGCGAAATAAAATAAAAAGTCAGTGTACTTCTTAATAATTAAAAAGATCAATATCCCTTATTGTCTTATTTCAACATGGTCATACATTTTACAATCATACTCGATTAAGGAACTCGTATATATTAATGTTGCATATGTTGGGATAAATTTTATATAGGTCACTTATTTCCCTCCATGTTACTTGTTAAGCATCTAGTTAAGGGACTATATTGGTTTAAGTACAAGGGTGACATACATCACTATCATTATGAGAACAACTTATGACTCTAACATAACACTTTATATAGTATTCTTATGGTAGATCAATATAGCATAAATGTTGTTCATAATAGTCTAATCACATAATAGTCTCTACAATTACTATTGTTTCGTATGACAGTGGATTTTCCATAAATAATTCAAAAGAGCCGACATAACAATGTTGTATCTCATAAATCTATGAGTGTAGTTTATAAGAGGATTGATTTTGTCAACCAAAAAGAGTTACTGTCACGTGTTCTTTCCCCCATTGTCTTTCATTCATGTATAGTTTTTCTAATATATGCTTATAAAACATTCTAATATATATATATATATATAGACAACTATAAGTCACTTTTCAATACATCACGTTTCAAGGATTTGTCTCGTAACGGGTTTAAATAGCCTAAGGGTTTATATATTATAGAGGGTGTCTATTTTGGTGTGCTCTAAAGGGTCTAGAAAATTTTACGAATAAGTGGAGCAATGATAATAATTAGGGTCATGCTAACATGTGCCCTAAGGGCACATGTTAAGAGCTAAATGTAGAAATTCTTTCTAAAAAAATGTGCATTGTTTTCATAAAAAGTTCATAATTAATGTATTTATTACATTTTCCAATACTAATTTACTATATTTAGGTTTCTTAACATGTGCCCTTGGGGCACATGTTAGCTTTATCCTAATAATTAATACAATGTGTGGTGTGTCTGGTCGACAGGCTCATGCTGAGCATGGGCTTATGGCTTGGCTTGGCATTGATCCTACTTTTTGGCATTAAAGTTTTTTTAAAAGAAATTCATTTTGAATTGACATGTCATCCATCCTTAACAATAATTAGCTTTGAATGAGTTTGCTAAGACTGGTTCTAGAGTTTTGGAAGTTGTGTCACCTGTCTATACAATTCATTGGCAAACTTAAATTATTGTTCATGGGTCGGATCGAAAACTTTTCATATAAATAGATAGATTCGATCACTTCACAAATCACACCAAAATCCTTCGAAACTTTTTCCTTTCATATTCTCTTCTATACGCTTTCTAAGTTATCAAATTCTATTTCTTTCCTTTTTTTACTTGTTGAATTTTCCGAATATTTCTCGAATTCTCTCTAGATAATTAGTCACCTTTGAAGAAAATTCTCTTTGCCCAAGAAATTATTTTGGGTTAGGTGATCAAATGACCTTTATTTAAGTGTGTATTATAAAATAGGGGTTACCGTGTAGTAGGATATTGTACAGTTCGATTAGACTTTCATCTTAAAAACTTTTTGGTTGATAGTCTCCTTAAAAGAGATGACCTTTCACTTGAAAAAAGATTATAATGGGTAGTTTTTAATAGAAAAGGGAGAATCATATATTAAAAAGAATATAAAAAGAGTTACAAATATACAAAAGTAGCTAAGGGCATTAGAAGTGCTTAGAAAACACCAATCTAACCCTGACAACACACCAGAACAAAAAATAAACAGAAAAATAGAAGAAAAAAATAAAAGACCATCAAATCAACAACCAGGAATAACAAACACTTGACCCAATAACTTGAGAGACCTATCTTCAATCCTCAGGCCAAAAAGTTCTTTTAGAAAGAGCAAGTTTTGATAAGGTATGCATGTTCACCTAAACAAAAACATAAAGATGACAGCTGGGCACCTCAGGGGTGGCACTGAGCATGGGCTCGTAGGGCGGGAGCCCAGGGTCCCATAATTTTAGGGGCACCAAAATTTTTTTTTATCTCTATATATATTAAAATAAAATTTTATATTATAAAAATATTTGTTAGAATTTTTTTTTTTAAATACTGGTTAACAAAATTATAGGGTCACAACAAAGTCAAAATTAATAAAAGAATGTAATTTCCTATAAATAAAATATATAATAGAATAAAATCAATTAATTCCTCTAAAATAAAATAAATTAATATATCCATAATTTTAGCAACTAAACAATTTAATTGAGGCACTAAAATTAAAATAATAATATAGAGAATATTAATATGTATTATTGATAATGTTATTTGATAGGTTAGAAATCTTCTGACCGTGTCAAATTTGGATTAAGCTATTGATCTTGATGGTGAAATTTTGTTTGAAGAATTGAAAGTTATTAGAGAAGATTTAACCGTTGAATCAAAATCAAGCTATACGATATTTAGTTCTTTAAAGACTTTTAATTATTTTCCTAATGCATGCATAACTTATAGAATGATATTGACTATTTCTATCAGAGTTGCATCTGCAGGAAGAAGTTTTTCTAAATTAAAATCATTAAAATCTTATTTAGGATCCACAATGTCGCAAGATAGATTAAATAGTCTTGCGTTGATTTCAATTGAAAATAATTTTTTGAAAAACCTTGATTATGACCAAATTATTAATGATTTTGCATAATGTCAAATGAAAATGTGTTTTTATTCAATTATTTAGGATCCATATTTGTATTCTTTTTGCATAATGTCAAATGAAAATGTGTTTTTATTCAATTATTTCTTTTATCCTTATGTTTTTATTGTTAAAAAAATTATAGGGGTACCACTCTTTTGATTCGCCCAAGGCACCCAAATTTAAAGGACTGGCCCTGGGGCACCTAACACACTTCTAACCGCTCAGCCACTTAAGCAGGTCTCGCTCCCAAACAACTAGAGAAACGATAAAACCCAAAGCATGGGCATGAACTCACTTCCAAGTAAAACCAATAATCATAGACATCTAGTAATTAAGCGTCAAGCTTTCCTACTAAAAATATTTTTATTCTGCATTTTCCAAACAATCCAGACCCCAAAATGCCAGGTTAAGATTGAGCATAAAGGTGCTTGATTTCTAAGACTAAAACCATGGAACAACTTATAAACTCCTAAAATCGAGGGTCGGAAAGGCCCCCGCCTCTCAACCCACTTAAAAACTATTGACCATATGAAAGAAGGAACCTCACACTAATAAAGATGGTTTGTCGACTCCACCTTCCTAACATACACCGCTCACTCCCTACTACTAGGCCCCAACACTATTTAGCACCTCTTCAAATCCTCTCTAGTCGGAAATCTATTTTGAATGAGTTGCCAAGAGTACACAAAAACCTTAATGTTGGACATGTGACTCCAAGCACAAGAAGGTATAGTGGATTATGGTTTTTAAAGTTTTCAATTATTTTAGTGGTTTTCTCAATTACACTTGAAATTGTGTTAGTAATTTATTAAGGATAGATTAAATATCAGCGGAAACAAAGACAGTACAATAAATAGCGAAAATTAAAGAGGATAAGGTTTATAAAGAGTGCACCAAAGATTTATCTAGGTTCGGCCGAACGTTGGCCTACTTCTATTCTTAAGAGATCTTCTTGGGATTTCGACTAACACTTAGAGGTTTTGCAGGTTATTCCCACAAACCTTTTGATACAAGATGATCTTTACAATGGCATATAATCAATCAAACATAAAGCTTTTACCTAAGCTAAGCTAACTAACTAAATAAATATTTTCCAAGATAATCTCAAGAACCAAACAGAGATTTTAAGACTAGTTTATCTCAAGAACCAAACTCAATTTCCCAAGAGTATTGCACTCTTGAGATATATAACAACAACACTACCAATACAATTTCTTCCTCACAAGTGGTTTTACACTCAAAAGCACCAAAGAAACTTTAAGTGAATAAAAATATTTCTAAAGAGAAGGATAAAAAATAGAGATATAAATTTCAAATAAAATGTAAAGCGTCCAAAAATAATGTGAAATAAGGAGGAGAGGCTCCTTCTTTATATGGAAGAGAGAGAACCGAAAAAGGAAACATTCCATGGGCATTTTTAATACCCCAATTGATTGGTTTAAGGATCCAATCGTTTGGGTTACCCAAATTATCAATTATCTTGGCACATTTTGGAAAGTTCGAATAAGGAGTCATTTCTAGTCATTAAGACACTATCATAATCAATTATTTAATCGTTTAGGCTTCTTCCAATCGATTAGCTTAAGGTCCCAATATATTTGGTAGTTCAAAAAGTCTTCCAATCGATAGGCTTAAGGTCCCTATCAACTGGTTAGTTCATAAATGCTTCAAAAAGAAAGTTTATAGTATCCTAATCAACTGGCTCAGGTTTGAAAATATTAATAAGATCTTTGATAGATAAAAACGAATTTTAAATGTGTGTGTGTGTGTATGTGTGAGTGGGTGGGTGTGTGTGTGTGTGAGAGGGAGAGAGAGAGAGAGAGAGAGAGAGAGTTACCTTAGTATCTGAGGAGTTTTTTCCTACTTTGACAAACTCTAGTCACTCAAACAGACACGACCAGGCGATCTTTTACACTTCCATTCTTTCAAAACTCAGAGGTATTCAATATTCTTTATCAGATGCATCAATCATATAATCCCTTTAATGGAATCTTGAGTCACTACTACGAAAAAGGCATTTAACAACGGTTATTAAGATATTTAATCATGTAGGTTCTAACGTTGTTATGTAGAGTGTTATTATAAATGTGTTACTTACAATCACGGTTATGGGACCGTTGTAGTATACTGGAAAGCGCATGCGATATCACAACTGTTAGTTAACTCAACCGTTGGATAAACCTAAAGGTCCCAGGTTCGGTTCTTAACAGCGACATTTTGGAGTTTATATTATTATGGCGTTCAATATACAACCACGATTAGTTTTTATGCCGTTGTCAAAATATATTGTTTTTAAAAAAGGAATTCTCGCTTTTAAAAATATAATCCATTTGTGAATTGGATATCAAAACTTATATTACATCAATGACACATTTCCATTAGGAACCAAACAACCTACAATGTACAGACGAGAACATCAAATTATGCATAACAAGGAGTTGAAGGAATATCAAAGAAGGGAAAAAGAAATTTGAAAAGACAAATTAGATGTAATTATTCAACAGCTCGAGCTAGCTAGTCATCCAGAAGATCTTTCCAACTTCCAAGAGAAGAAAAGATGGAGATTTAAAGAAGCAACAATTAAAAGGAAACTTGACATGTGTGCAAATCTTTTGGCTTTTAGACTTTCAAAGATCATAGAAGAGGAAGAGTCAGAAGAACAATATAAAAGCTGAAAAACCTATTTGAACCCAAACACAAAAATAACTTCATCCAAAGAAAATCAAAATGTGTACTTCTACTTAAACTCCATCCAAAGAAATCATAGAAGAGGAATAATCAAAACATAAACTGAGTACTTCATCCAATGATGAAAGAACATAAGCTGATGTGGCTGTAGAGGTCCAAGTCGTTGAAAGAGACCCTGCTCCCGAACCTTCGAGACTCAAGAGACCTCTTTGGAAGAGGAGATCAAGACGAAGAAGGGTGAAAAGGCCAGTCATCATCGATTATGATGATGATGATGAAGCAGATTATACTTGGTAAAACTTTCTCTCAGCCAAAGGATTTGGATATGATTAATAATAATTTTTATTTAATAAAAAATTTTGTAAGTTTTTACTTTATCAAACTTTTTGTAAGTTTATTGAATGAAATTTTTATTTGTAAGCTACTAAATATAGGGCTTCCTTGTATGATTAAGGTTTCTTATATGCTACTAAATCAAAACACAATTGCAACAAAACAAAAAATACAATAAAATACTTAGAAATTAAGTCACACCAAAATCTAAACCAAAACCATGCCTATCCAAAAACTAAAGCATATTAATAACAAAAATATAACTTTAAACCTTAATCATATGCATATGCATATGCATATCCATCACAACAATATAATATTTTTGTTCACTTTCATATCCAACAGAAAACCAAAAGCATATGAAACATGTACAATATACAACATGAACATAAACAGAACAATATACAAACGGTAAATATGAACCAAGAATAATATACAACATTAAACGGTAAATATGAAACATAACAATATACAAACGATAACATGTACCTATGAAAAAGGAATGAAAACAGAAGACGAATAGTATCGTACTTCGAAGATTAGGACGAAAACAAGAATGAAGACGTTGAAGATTTACGATTCAAATGAACAAAGAGGATGACGATTTGAGTTCCAAATGAATGGATATGATAACGATATAGACTACGTTTCCAATGTCGTCTCTGGTTTGCTTGTTCTCCTAGTGCATCTTATAAGAGAGATGCAGAATAAGTTATTTTAATGTATCATTAATACCTTTAACCATGGTGATTCAATCCACCATTGTTAAATCATTTTCAATTTATGTTTTAAATAATAGACTTAAGTGACACAAGTTTAATGTACTCGAAAAAATGGAAAAAATGTAGTTGTTGGGAATCGAAGCTTGTTACGCATAATTTATCAACATGCTTTTCAACAATAACCGACATTAAATTGCTTTTTCTAATCACCAAGCGCTTCAAATTTAACATATTATGACGGTGTATAGGATACGATTTTAACTTTGGCATTGTTGTACATACTTTTTGCAGTATTAAGTCTCTTACTTGATGAGGTTTAAGATGTCCTAAAGTTTGGTCACCATCATCAGAGAGTTGGAAATCCACACTTAGATGGCGACCAGCTCTTCCAAATCCTAGACAATTCTATCACCACCCTCTTAAACCTACCTTGTTCAACCCCAGACAAAGCCAAGAGATTATCCTTAAAAGAATCGAACGAGAAACCCCTATTGGGTTTAGCATCCAAACCCAATTTTCACCTGGACCACGACTAACAACTGTACGTGTTGTTTTTTCGGTGTTATCCTTTTTGCGATTACAGTAGAACTATTAATTTATCCTAACAAGGAGGAAGGGGGAAAATCTAAATCTACCCTGGGTGCTTAGGTGTGGGGATATCACCTAATATAGAGATCTGGGGTCCGAGAGGTTGGTTATACATATGGAAGGTATTAGCACCCTAAGTATCTGTAGTACTCTACGGGAACCTTTTGCTATTTGTGTTTAACATTGGTTTGTTTGTTGCTTTTTTATTGGGAAGTTACTCCTTTGTGATAGGAGAGAGAATGAATTGAAGAATCTCATGTCTACATATCCCTAATGGAAGTCAGAGCTTTTGTAGTTCAGGGAACTAATAGGGAAATGGATTGAATTTTATGTGCCTTGTTCAAAGCTCAAGTTTGAAGCTTGAATTGATCTCCGTTTATAGAAAAGAGACAAGTCGTCATCTTAACAGAGAGATATCTCTACTATTCCACGACAAACATTTTGAAGTGACAGAAATGAGGTTCTTTCATAAGAGAGGGACCTTACTTGGATGAAGCAAGAATGCCAGTCACAATCTCTTGAATGAAAGAACAAATTTTCAACCATTAGGGAAGGACAACAAGTCTGGATTTGAAATCAACAGAACATGCCACTTACATCACCTAAATGGGAAATTGATTTGAAAATGATTGATAATGTTTGAATGTGGTGTAATAGAAGAAATGTCTCTTCTGTGGAGATGAATCATGTTCACTTCTGTATAAAAGATCTGAATTTGACTGGCTTGTACAAGGCCCAAGCTTGAGGCTTAAATGGTAGTTTGAAACTGACTTTATTGAGGATGACTCCACAGGGGATTTGTTTTGATTGAGGGGTATTTGTATGTGTTCTGTACTAAGCCCAGAATTGAGGCTGACTCTACTGAGGATTACTCTATCGAGTTTTTATTTGACTGAATGATTTTGTATGTGTTATGTACTGAGCCCAAAATTGAGGCTGACTCAGAGGGAATTGATTTATTTCTTGCATGAAAGTCCATGATTGAGGTTAACTCTGAGGGGAATAGAATTCTTCTTGTTTAAAGCTCAAGATTAAAATTGACTCAACTGGGGAGTGAATTTCAAGGATTGTATGATAGTTTGTTTTGTGCAAAGCTTAAGATTGAGGTTGGTTCTATGAGGAGTATATTTGGAAGATTGTATGGCAATTTGTGTCTTGTACAAAGCCCAATATTGAGGCTAACTCTTCTTGGAGAGACAGGTTTTCTAGAGATTAATGAATGACTCTAATTTCCGTCTTGTACAAAGCCCAAGATTGAGGCTAACTCAGTGGGAAAAGAATCCAGAGGTTTGAATCTTTTGACAGTTGGAAGACACTATTTTTCTGTCTTGTACAAAGCCTAAGGTTGAGGCTAACTCTTGCTAAGGAAGACTCCAGAGGATGACACAGCTGCGGAAATAGATTCAAAGATTTAAATCCCTTTGACTCTTTTTAGGGAAATATGCGCGATGGAGACTGTCCATGTATCTCATTCCAAAGAGGTTGAATCCACTATGAATGACTAGGGTATTGAGAGCTGAGACTTTCCATGTCTTTTACTCTGCAGCGGAGAATCTCAATACAGAGATTGAGTGAATACTTGAATGATTGTGATTGTGTATTTGAAGGATTTGGATTCTCACAGGAGTAAAGGTGACTAAAGACCTGTCCTATGCTTTTAACAAGCCTGAGGGTCCTTGTATACAAGCTCAAGAGCAAGCTGAAGGGAATGCTTATAAGAAGTCTGTGGGTCCTTGCATTCTAAGCCCAAGAGGAGGCTGATCGAGGGTCCTTGTTATAGCACAAGAGATAGCTATGCTGGCTTGACTAATTTGGCTCTAAGCAAATGGGTAAGAGGTTTCACCGAGAATTATTCCTCTTGGGTGGATGTGCCTTATTGTTTGACCTAAGGGGTTTCAAGATGTTTCACCGGGAATAATTCATCTTGTGGCAAGAATCTATGTTTGTCTAATTAGAAGAGGCTTCATCGGGAAGTAATCCTCAATCCCAGGTCATAGTCCTATAATATATACAGTTTATCTGTCTTAAGGTTTTTCTCAGACGAAGATATAAACTGTATATATATTCACATCTTATATTTGGCAAGGTATTTAAAACAGTAAATAAAAGCTATAAAACTCACAGTATGAAGAGGAGGCCCAAGATGTATGTACAAATCCTTGTTGGGTCTTACATCTCAAGGAGAAGCCCAAAAGATTATTTACTGTATGTACAAAAGGTGTTGGGTCTTATACTGTAATAGAAGCCCAAGAATTTGAATTGAAAACAGATGAGAAGTTTATTTTGAAAACAGTTGAAAGTTTGAATTGAAAACAGTTTAAAGTTTGAATTGAAAAATGTTTGAAGTTTGATTGAAAACAGTTGTTTGAAAAAAAGAATAGAAGTTTGGGATTTATACCTCAGAAGAGAGGCCCAAAGGTCTAAGAGCAATTTCACCGGGAATAATGCCCCTCTTAGTACCAGAGTTTTGTTTTGAAAAATAGATGAAGAATATAAGAGAAGGCTTGGGACTTATACCTCAAAAGAGGGGCCCAAATAGTCTAAGAGCAGTTTCACCGGGAATAATGCCCCTCTTAGTACCAGAGATTAAAAGAGATGAGAAGGTTTTATAGAAAACAGAGTTCTTTAAAACAGACAAAAGAAAAAAGGATGAGGCTTATACTCAATGAGATGCCCAACTGTATTTGAAAATGAATTGTATGTATTTTAAAGTTGAAAATGAATAAAATAAAAAGGGTTTGGGTCTTACACTCTTTAATAATCAAGAGGCCCAAATGAATATTTTACTGTTTATGAAAAACAGTTGAAAGAAAGATGATTTTTATTTAGAAAGAAATATGAATGGGGGGTTGGGACTTACACTCTATTAGAGGCCCAAAGATTGATTACTGTTTATGATAAATAGATGGTTGATTTTTTATTGAAAGATGTAAGATTTTGTTGTTTGAAAACCCTGATCGTTTGTTTAATCAGGAGTTGAAGAAAACATTTTTGAATGACAAAAGCAAATAAATTAAGGTAAGACACAATGTCTACACTTAATTAAGACCTAAGAGATTAGGATTTGTTCACAAAAATATTTACAAAAGATTAGGTTTTGAAAATCAAAGGAAAACTATATTTTTTAAAGTATTAAAAAATACTTAAACCTAATAAAAAAAGTATATTAAATAAAAAAGTATTAAAAATACTTAAAAAGTATCATTTTAAACCTAATAAAAGTATATTAAATAAATAATATTTTTGTGATTTTTTTGAGTAATCATAAAATAGGTATGATAAATGAATAGTGTGTAAAGAATCAATTAAAAATGATTAATTTTGATGGGTTGAATAATTAAGTGAAGTTGATAAAAAAATGAAGGGAAAAAGTGGTAAAAAGAAATACTTGGTCTCACCAAGGTTTGAACCCACGCCCTTGGGGTTACCAAAGCAAAAGAGTAACCAACTGAGCCACACGCGTGGCTTGTTAGTCATATGCAACGAATTCATTATATTTTAAATAAACTCAGGAATTCAAAAATGGCGCCACCATCTTCATCTTTAACCTCGAGCTTCAAGATTTTTGAATTTCTATCTTGCTCGTTTCTTAACCAAATGGAATGATCCAAACATGGTTTTCACTCAGTTTTCAACAAGGAATACGACGGAGATCTCAGAATTTATTAATTCTAAGTATATATTGAGAATTTTAACATGAACACGAAAAACCCTAATTCTAAAAAACAAAATTAAATGATGATGATGAATAAATGAATGATGATTGAATGCTTTTGATCCCCTCATGATGCTGAACAAGATAGAATCGAGCTTTATTGAAATAAGTACATAAATAAAAGAGTTAGAGTTTGAGAACCTACCTCTGAAAATGAGATCGAGGGATGTGGTGGAGAGCTTCCAGCAAGGTTTTGATGATTGTAAAAGCTTCTTGGTACCTCAATGATGTTAAAGGGATGCTTACTTCACCTTGAATCACTCTGAATTGCTCTACTCGACTCCACTTTCTCAAGCTTGAAGTAAGAATGGAAGATGATGATCCTGGTGTTACAAATGTGTTGCAGGCATATGGATAGCTTCCTTACACCTCAAGGAAGATGTTGATGGGATCAAATTGGTTTGACACCCTCTGAACTCTTCTACTTGACCCCACTTGCTTAGGCTCCAAGTTGAAAGTAGATATGGTGATCCTGCACTTACAGACCTGGAAAGAGGAGTTGGATTACTTCTATATAGCGTATATGAAGTGTTAGAATCCTCACTTTCAAGGGAAAAGCTCTGGTTTGAAGAATTCGCTTCGTCTTGCCAAGAGATCTTTTGAAAATATGAGAAAAGAGGGAGAAGTGAGAAAGCAAGAATGAAGGTTGCTTTGGTGTGATTTTGAATGAAAGAGAGCCTCCTATTTATAGGCAATTGGACTGATTTCATAGAAGAGTGATGCAAGCTTGGTGATGTCACTTTGAATGAAACTTAGTAGTGAAGGAAATGTGAAATATCCAAAAATGCAATGATGGATTTTTTATTCCATTTGATCCCAAGCCCTATCCATTGATTCCATCTGATCTTATGGCTCGATTCTAATGTGTAGGGCAGCCAATTTGGTTTTGATAATATTCCTTGATGATTCACCAATTTGCCACAAATTTCATTTTGTAATCATTACATAATCACATGGTTTTGTAAATTTCTTGTACTTGGAAATCTTGGTATAATGATGCATTTGATTCCATTTAATCTCTTCTGATATCATACGAGTTATGTTGCATCAATTGGAATAGGCATTTGCACAAAAATTGGTAAGGTGCAAAAATTGGTTATGCCTTAAATCCAACTTCAAGTACCTTACTTCCCAAATGCATAAATTCTTGCTCAAATTGAATTTAGAGGTGATTCAAGGATTTCTGGAAAGCTTGGAGGATATACTTTAATTCACTTTTAAAGTTCTTGGATAGATTCATCTTGGATCTTGGTGAAAATTGGCCATAAAGTTGAGAAAAAATTAGGGTTTAACACTTAAGTGTTCTTTGGCAAGAACTTTATGGACCCATATCTCTCAAATGGTTGATCTTTTAAGGAAATTTTCTATGCGACAAAGTTGTTTATTGGATCAAGATATACAACTTTCATGTTGGAAGTTTTCTTCAGTTTGTACTTGAAATTTGAAGTTACTTGCCCATGAAGTTATGACCAAAATGCTTAGAAACACTTACAAAAATTCTAAATCTTTGAAATTTTCAACTTTGACTTTTGTTGACTTTTGATTCTTGATTGATTTTCTTGAATTTCTTTGATCAAATGACTTAAATAATCATATGTTGATGATTGTGATCTTCAAAATTCCATAAATTTCCAAAAAGTCAAAGGTGATTTCAAACAGTTGACTTTTTCCAGATGAATTGCAATCTTGGAGATTTCAAATGAATCAAGCTCCCCTCTTCAAATGAATGTTGTGAGTGGATTATATTGTTGAATTGAAAACTCTTGAATCATGTTTTGAGCCATGGAGCTATGTCCTGGTCAAAAGTCAACTTTCCAGATGAATTAGGTCAAAAACCCTAATTGTGGGCCAGATGAAATTGAGGGTTGTTGATCTTGAATTGAAGTACATCTTGCATTTGATATTAATGTATGAATCATTTGAAGATCTTTTAGCTCTTTGAATCATGTCTTGAAGCTTTGTGATTCTTCCCAAATGAAAGCCCTAATTTCGGTCCCTGATTTCAGTCTCTGATAGGCTCAAAACCCTAATTTAGTGACCCTGATGGATCTGAGGCTTAATGCCTTAAGATTTGAGATCATATGTAGATGAATGAAACATCTTCCCATATGATTGTGTTCAGGACCAATTCCATCTTTGATTGATCCTTTGCCTAAATTTCCTGACTTGAAACCCTAATCTGAGTACTTGGTGAACAAGTGACTGCTCTGTTATTCGTTTTGAGTTGATGAAGTAGTTGAGTTGTGACATCTTAGGGGGGGTCAAAAATTAGGGTATGAAAAAAACCTTCTAAATAGGGGAAAACAAAATACCAATGATTTCATCCTCCTAGATTAGGAGGATCCTTCTCCACCTAAAACACCAAACTCAAACATCCCATTCTCAATTCTCCAAGGAACCCACTACGTGAGACTTCTGCTCCGAGATAAGAAAAAACCTCTCAAAATAAACACATAGAAGGGTGGTCCCCCACCCATACAACATCTCAGAACCTAATCATTTGGCCATCCCCTACCACCCTCGCACAAGAGGACAATCGAGCTCCTGATCCGGTGGAGACCCTAGAAGAGAAACATTTATCCACTAATGAAACACCCTCCTAGGCAGGCAATCTACCTTACCTCCCCAAGTGGAACCTGAAGGATAGAAAAACACTTAGAAAGGGGGGGGTTTGAATAAGTGTAGCTTTAAAAACTTGACAGATAAAAATAAATTGCACAGATATTTTTATCCTGGTTCGCTGTTAACTAAGCTACTCCAGTCCACCCCCGCAGAGATGATTTACCTCAACTGAGGATTTAATCCACTAATCGCACGGATTACAATGGTTCTCCACTTAGTCAGCAACTAAGTCTTCCAGAGTCTACTGATCACACACTGATCACTCCAGGAACAACTGCTTAGATACCCTCTAAGACTTTTCTAGAGTATACTGATCCACACGATCACTCTAGTTACAATCTGCTTAGCTCACTCCTAAGACTTCCTAGAGTATTCTGATCCACACGATCACTCTAGTTCCTTACAACTTAATGTAATCAATTCAAGAGTTTACAAATGCTTCTTAAAAGCTATAATCACAAACTGTGATATTTCTCTTATCGTTTAAGCTTAATCTCACTAATATATTACAACACCAATGTAGTGAGCTTTGATGAAGATGAAGATTCTGAGTTTAGATTTGAACAGAGTTTCAGCAAGTTTGATATGAGTTGTTTTGGTGCAGAATCGTTAACCTTGCTTCTCATCAGAACTTCATATTTATAGGCGTTGAGAAGATGACCGTTGAGTGCATTTAATGATTTGCGTGTTCCGTACAGCATCGCATTTAATATTATACGCTTTTGTCAACTACCTCGAGCCTTGTTCACGCTGTGTCTACTGACGTAGCCTTTAGTAGCTTTTAACGTTCCTTTTGTCAGTCAGCGTAGCTTGCCACGTGTACTTCCTTCTGATCTGATGTTTGTGAATATAACGTTTGAATATCATCAGAGTCAAACAGCTTGGTGCATAGCATCTTCTGATCTTCTGACCGTGAAGTGCTTCTGTTGCGTGATACCATCTTCTGAGCTTCAGTGCTTCTGATCTCATGTTCTTCTGATGCTTCCATAGACCCATGTTCTGATTCTGCTTCGACCATCTTCTGATGTCTTGCCAGACCATGTTCTGATGTTGCATGCTGAACCTTTTGAGACAAAGCTTCTGAGCGTTGAATTATGCGTACTCTTTATATATATTTCCTGAAAGGGAAATTGCATTGGATTAGAGTACCATATTATCTTAAGCAAAATTCATATTATTGTTATCATCAAAACTAAGATAATTGATCAGAACAAATCTTGTTCTAACAATCTCCCCCTTTTTGATGATGACAAAAACATATATAAATGATATGAATTTGCGATCAGAAAGAACAGACGGCAAAAGACAAATTACACAGCTATAGCCTAAGCATATGAATATGTCTCCCCCTGAGATTAACAATCTCCCCCTGAGATAAATAATCTCCCCCTGAAATAAATACTCGAAGAACTTTAATAAAAGAATTCCCTGATTATTTCGGTAGAGACGATCATATAAGCTTCTTGTCTTCAGAGAATTCCTAGCTTCTGACTTCTGCTTCCATTGGACAGCTTCAGAACTAGAATTTCTTTAGATCCTTAGAACACTCACAGCTTCTGATTCCTGCTTCCATCTAGGACAGCTTCAGAACTTGAATTTCTTTGATCTTCTGAACATTCACAGCTTCTGATTTCTGCTTCCATTCAGGACAGCTTCAGAACTTGAATTTCTTTGATCCTCAGAACATTCACAGCTTCTGATTTCTGCTTCCATTCAGGACAGCTTCAGAACTTGAGTTTTCTGGATCTTTTAGAACATTCACATCTTCTGATTTCTGCTTCCCTCGGATAGCTTCAGAACTTTGAATGTCTACTAACATCACTTCATGCTAGATTTGTATCAGAACATTGTTGAATGTACCAGAGCATCATCAGAGCATCTCTACATCCTGAAATGTTACAGAACAAAAACTAAACGACAAAAGTCAGCATGAACGAGTCAGAACATAAAATGTATATTCTAACACATTATATGTATCAGAGCTATAACATTATATGTATCAGAGCCATATATATATCAGAGCTATATAGGCTAAAATAATGTATCAGAGCAAATAGAATTTTGTCAAAACAAATAGACAAATATGGATCAAATTCTATTATCAGTGCTTCTGATATCTGAAGCTTGATAGCACTCAGCTTGCTTCAGTATCCATGAGCTTATTCTTTTTACAGAATAACGCTTCTTATGGTTTTGCTTCTGTGTTTGCTTTGAAGATTCTCTTCAATTCTTTATACCTGCAAAACACTTAAACCATATAGAACTTGCAGTTCTTGTTAGTAAATGTGTGGGAGCTTTACCCAGCAACTGATAGATTAATCAAATCATTTATCACATATTTCTCCCCCTTTTTGTCATAACATCAAAAAGCAATATTTCAAAAGATTCAGATGCATAAAACGACAAAGAAAATTTACTGGAATGTAAAACAAGGAAAGTTTTCATTGATAAGCAAAAGAGTACAGGAGAGGAATGCAGGAAAACAGATGCAACAAGGAGAGGAAACTACAAAGACCAAAAGACCAAGATCCTAGCCTACGCAAAATCCGCGACAGAACATCATGAATCCCGTCAGTGCTTGTAGCTTGCCTTGTCATGAAGGAACGAAACTCAGCATTGGCTGCTTCTTGCGCGTCCAAACGAGAAGCCAGCATAGCTTGATTCTGATGAAGAGTTTCCAAGGTCTCCATCAGAGCTGAGGTTTCACCAGAAGAAGAAGCACCAGTATTTCTGCCAAGAGGGACAACAATCTCAGCAGGATGATCTACGGGGAGATCTTCAGCTTGTGCATCTTCCATTTCCTCATCTGAGTCTGACTCAGAAGTAGCCTTAGCATATTCCGGTTCAGGCAGCTCAGAGGTTCCATCTTCCAATGCTTGAAGAATAGCTGCTAGGTTTGTTGGAGGAGTAGGACCAGCAACTTCAGCACGATAAACCACTACTGGAAAGACCATGTGAGGTGCTTTTTCAGAAGGGTTCATTCTGAACCAGTTGAATAGCCACTGAAAATCTCCAGTCAGCACAGGAAACCATGGTCTCCACACCACGATGTCTCTGCAGAGATTTTCTTCCAACTCATCTGCTGGTATCTTCCTTTCAAGAACACTTCTGTTCCTGATGAGATGGTGATGACTGCTTTCACCAACTTCCAACCGAAGACCACGAACACCAGGAGCTTCAGACATAATCCTTCTCTGAGTGTCTGTAGCCTTAGCCAGAAAATCCTGACGAAAGGTATTCCAAAGGTTGTTTGTAGCGTACTCATCCAGATGATTAAGGTGAGCAGCACCTAGAATCTCCAACCAGCCATTTACATCAGCATGTAAAAGCTCCAGATATGTTTGAGTGGTAGGAGTTGGAGGGTTGACAGTAAACCTGGAGTCGGGAAGAACAACACTGTAGGGATTAGGTGTTCTGGTGGGAAAAGGGTGTGAGAGAGATGAAGAAATATCTAATGGAAGGGTTGAAGGAGAGGAGATATCAGATGGTGAAGAAGGTGGTTCCGAGAGGATGAATGAGGAGGAAAAGGTGGTGGAGGTCTTTGAAGAGGGAGGTGATTGAGGGGAACCGTCAAAGGGTTGATATACTTTGAGAGGGTCATAGGAGATCCTTGCTCTTTTTGGATTGGTTTCTGGTTCAGCAGTTGCCTTTCTCTTTTGTTTCCGATCATTATCTTGATTCCCAGAGCTTGACGATGGATTCATGATGAATTTGTAGATATTGGAAACTGCTAGGGTTTATGATATGAAAGCAAAGAGAAAGAACGAAAAAGAAAACTGAATGCAAAGTGAGAGAGATATGAGAGGGAAAAGAAACGTTTGAAGAATAGAAAACTGAAAGAGAGTAAATGATGAAAAGCATTTAATGTTACGTGACATGAGGAGAGATAATAATGACAAAAGACGTGATTTGCACAGTTACCTAAGTCGACGTCCCCTCAACTGCACGCACGCTTGTCCAGGAATAGTGAACACGTGTTTACCATCTGGATAGCCAGTTACAGCTGTTTTGCTTTTATAGAGATTCTGAATCAACTTAGACAATGAAACGTTAGTAATAACTGAATCACAATTTCTAATTGATTTCTATCAGAACTTAAAAAAAATTTCATACCAGAAGATACTCATACATAAGAACTTCTCATCTTCTCATTCTGAGCTAGTTTCTGAAGACCCATTTTGTACCAAATATATTGAATCCATCTGGTCTAGGAACAAGATCCCAAACATCATTCCTTGTAAACTGATTCAGTTCTTCTTGCATAGCAATTGTCCAGTCTGGATCTTCTAGAGCATGATCAACAGAAGTTGGCTCGATCAAAGATACAAGACCTAATTGACAGTCTGCATTGTTCTTAAGGAATGCTCTTGTTCTGATTGGATCATCCTTCTTTCCAGGAATGACATCTTCTGAATGACCAGAGATGAGTCTGGATGATCTTCTGACAGATGGTTCTTCAGAAATGCTTAGATCCTCCAGAGAAGCTGATACTTGATCTTCAGATTCTTTGCTTCTGAGAAGCTCTGCTTCTGATGCGTTGCTTCTTGGCTCAACAACTTCTGATATATCAATATCACAATCTGCAAAATTATCAAACTGCTTTGGTTTTTCAGAACCAAGCTTATCATCAAACCTGATATTGATTGATTCTTCTACAATCAATGTTTCAGTATTGTATACTCTGTAGCCTTTTGAGCGTTCAGAATATCCAAGAAGGAAACATTTTTGAGCTTTGGAATCAAACTTACCAAGATGATCTTTAGTGTTCAGAATAAAGCATACACATCCAAAAGGATGGAAATATGAAATGTTGGGCTTTCTATTCTTCCACAATTCATAAGGAGTCTTATTTAGAATAGGTCTGATAGAGATTCTATTCTGAATATAGCATGCAGTGTTTATTGCTTCTGCCCAGAAATGATTAGCCATATTGGTTTCATTGATCATGGTTCTGGCCATTTCTTGCAGAGTCCTATTCTTTCGTTCTACAACCCCATTTTGCTGTGGAGTTCTAGGACAAGAGAAATCATGGGCAATACCATTTTCTTTGAAGAATTCTTCAAAGGATCTGTTCTCAAATTCACCACCATGATCACTTCTGACCTTTATGATTTTACACTCTTTTTCAGATTGAATCTGAATGCAGAAATCAAAGAACACTGAATGAGTCTCATCCTTGTGTTTCAAGAATTTTACCCAAGTCCAGCGGCTATAATCATCTACGATGACTAATCCATATTTCTTCCCTCTGACAGATGCTGTTTTGACTGGGCCAAACAGATCAATGTGCAAGAGTTCTAATGGCCTTGAGGTAGACACAACATTCTTGGACTTGAATGCAGGTTTGGAGAACTTGCCCTTCTGACATGCTTCACAAAGAGCATCTGATTTGAATTTCAGATTAGGGAGTCCTCTGACCAGATTCAGTTTGTTAATCTGAGAAATCTTTCTCAAACTAGCATGACCTAATCTTCTGTGCCAGACCCACTGCTCTTCAGAAACAGACATAAGACAAGTCACCTTCTGACTCATAAGATCTTGCAGATCTGTCTTATAAATGTTGTTCTTCCTCTTGCCTGTAAATAGGATTGAGCCATCCTTCTGATTTACAGCCTTGCAAGACTCTTGATTAAAGATTATATCATAACCATTGTCACTCAATTGACTGATAGATAAGAGGTTATGTGTTAATCCTTCTACAAGAAGTACATTAGAAATGGAAGGAGAGTTACCAGACTTTATAGTTCCAGAGCCAATTATCTTGCCCTTCTGATCTCCTCCAAACTTGACTTCTCCTCCAGACTTAAGCACCAGGTCTTGGAACATAGACCTTCTTCCTGTCATGTGTCGTGAGCATCCAGAGTCCAGGTACCATGACATGTTGTGCTTTGTCCTTTTTGCAGTCAAGGATATCTGCAATAGGAATAATCTTATCCTTAGGTACCCACATTTTCTTGGGTCCTTTCTTGTTAGATTTTCTCAAGTTCTGATTGAACTTGGGTTTAACATTGTAAGCAATAGGAGGAACAGCGTGATAATTCTTAATGTGAGTCTCATGATATTTCCTAGTTTGTGTCACATGCTTTTTGGTGTGTGTTATGTGAAAGCTTTTAGCATGTGAAGTGTGCCTAATATCATGGGAGTGGCCATACTTGAACTGATCATACAATGGCTTGTATGTGAGTTTCATTTCATCAACAGGTTCAAGTTTGTATGGGGTTTCACCCTCATAACCAATGCCAACTCTTTTGTTTCCAGACACAGCATATATCATAGAAGCTAGCTGACTTCTGCCAATACTTCTAGATAAAAACTTTCTGAAACTTAAATCATATTCTTTCAGAATATGGTTTAGACTAGGAATGGATTTTTCTGAATCAGAAGGAGATCCAACATTATTGGATAATTTTAAAAGTTTTTCTTTTAATTCAGAATTCTCCAACTCAAGCTTCTTTGTTTCAAATTCAAACAGCTTTTTCAGCTTTTTGTATTTGAGACTAATCTGAGACTTGAGTTCCAGAAGTTCAGTTAGACCGGAAACTGACTCATCTCTAGTAAGTTCAGAAAATACCTCTTCAGAATCTGATTCTGATGTAGATTCTGATCCGTCATCTTCTGTCGCCATCAGCGCATAGTTGGCCTACTCATCTTCAGAGTCTGAATCATCTTCTGACTCATCCCAGGTTGCCATAAGACTTTTCTTCTTATGAAACTTCTTCTTGGGATTTTCCTTCTGAAGATTTGGACATTCATTCTTGAAGTGTCCAGGCTCATTGCATTCATAGCACATGACCTTCTTCTTGTCAAATCTTCTGTCATCAGAAGATTCTCCACGTTCAAATTTCTTTGAACTTCTGAAGCCTCTGAACTTCCTTTGCTTGGTCTTCCAGAGTTGATTTAGCCTTCTGGAGATCAGGGACAGTTCATCTTCTTCTTCAGATTCTGATTCTTCAGGATCTTCTTCTCTAGCCTGAAAAGCGTTAGTGCATTTCTTGATATTGGATTTTAATGCAATAGACTTACCTTTCTTTTGAGGCTCATTTGCGTCCAGCTCTATTTCATGACTTCTCAAGGCACTGATAAGCTCTTCCAGAGAAACTTCATTCAGATTCTTTGCAATCTTGAATGCAGTCACCATAGGACCCCATCTTCTGGGTAAGCTTCTGATGATCTTCTTTACGTGATCAGCCTTGGTGTATCCCTTGTCAAGAACTCTCAATCCAGCAGTAAGAGTTTGAAATCTTGAGAACATCTTTTCAATGTCTTCATCATCCTCCATCTTGAAGGCTTCATACTTCTGGATTAAGGCAAGAGCTTTAGTCTCCTTGACTTGAGCATTTCCTTCATGAGTCATTTTCAAGGACTCATATATATCATAGGCTGTTTCCCTGTTAGATATTTTCTCATACTCAGCATGAGAGATAGCATTCAGCAAAACAGTTCTGCATTTATGATGATTTCTGAAAAGCTTTTTCTGATCATCATCCATTTCTTGCCTTGTCTTTCCATCAGAAGATCCCATAGATCACCATCTAGACCAAGAAAGTAACTTTCCAATTTATCTTTCCAGTATTCAAAGTTTTCACCATCAAATACCGGCGGTCTAGTATAACCATTGTTACCGTTGTATTGCTCAGCAGAGCCAGATGTAGATGCAGGTGTAGACTTTTCACTTTCATCAACCATCTTTTACTGAAGCGTTTTTCTCTTCCTGAATCTTTTCTAAACACGGTTAAGTGCTTGCACCTTAGAACCAGGCTCTGATACCAATTGAAGGATAGAAAAACACTTAGAAAGGGGGGGGTTTGAATAAGTGTAGCTTTAAAAACTTGACAGATAAAAATAAATTGCACAGATATTTTTATCCTGGTTCGCTGTTAACTAAGCTACTCCAGTCCACCCCCGCAGAGATGATTTACCTCAACTGAGGATTTAATCCACTAATCGCACGGATTACAATGGTTCTCCACTTAGTCAGCAACTAAGTCTTCCAGAGTCTACTGATCACACACTGATCACTCCAGGAACAACTGCTTAGATACCCTCTAAGACTTTTCTAGAGTATACTGATCCACACGATCACTCTAGTTACAATCTGCTTAGTTCACTCCTAAGACTTCCTAGAGTATTCTGATCCACACGATCACTCTAGTTCCTTACAACTTAATGTAATCAATTCAAGAGTTTACAAATGCTTCTTAAAATCTATAATCACAAACTGTGATATTTCTCTTATCGTTTAAGCTTAATCTCACTAATATATTACAACAGCAATGTAGTGAGCTTTGATGAAGATGAAGATTCTGAGTTTAGATTTGAACAGAGTTTCAGCAAGTTTGATATGAGTTGTTTTGGTGCAGAATCGTTAACCTTGCTTCTCATCAGAACTTCATATTTATAGGCGTTGAGAAGATGACCGTTGAGTGCATTTAATGCTTTGCGTGTTCCGTACAGCATCGCATTTAATGTTATATGCTTTTGTCAACTACCTCGAGCCTTGTTCACGCTGTGTCTACTGACGTAGCCTTTAGTAGCTTTTAACGTTCCTTTTGTCAGTCAGCGTAGCTTGCCACGTGTACTTCCTTCTGATCTGATGTTTGTGAATATAACGTTTGAATATCATCAGAGTCAAACAGCTTAGTGCATAGCATCTTCTGATCTTCTGACCGTGAAGTGCTTCTGTTGCGTGATACCATCTTCTGAGCTGCAGTGCTTCTGATCTCATGTTCTTCTGATGCTTCCATAGACCCATGTTCTGATTCTGCTTCGACCATCTTCTGATGTCTTGCCAGACCATGTTCTGATGTTGCATGCTGAACCTTTTGAGACAAAGCTTCTGAGCGTTGAATTATGCGTACTCTTTATATATATTTCCTGAAAGGGAAATTGCATTGGATTAGAGTACCATATTATCTTAAGCAAAATTCATATTATTGTTATCATCAAAACTAAGATAATTGATCAGAACAAATCTTGTTCTAACAGAACCAAACCCCTGAGGCTCATACCTTGCCTTGCTAATGTCTCTCTAGAGAAAAGGAATATAAAAAAGAATCACCCATCCCCCACTTACTTAACAAGGCAATATTCATAAGTCTAAAATCCGTCACCCTTAACCCACATGCCTTTTTGGATTTACACACATCCTCCTACTTTACTCAGGAGACCTTAACTCCTCCTATAGAGTCCCCAAAGAAACGCCTCTACAGACCAACCAACAAATTCCAAAACCAGTATTGACATCTTCATAAAAGATATAAAGAACACAAGTATCCAGCTCAACATAACCACCCTGCCGCCTAAACTAACAAATATATTGCTTTATGATGTATGTCTCTTTAATAGGCCATCCATTAACCAACATTGTGAGACTACTAAAAAATAGGCACGAATCTAAGTCCTCCAACGATCATCAAAATCAAATATCCTCAACATATATTTCAAGAAAGGCCAACTAAAAGAGTCATCATCCTTCTCAAAATCCACTTTAAACAACAAGCACTCACACTTAGATACCTTTGAAATATCAACCACCTTATTAAGAGAAAGCACTTCATCCATCAAATGACTCCCTTTAATAGTTAATTTCTTTAGTGAGATAGTTTCCCCATAATCATGGAAAGCCTAGCTGCCAACACCTTAACCATCAACTTATACAAAGACCCAAGAAGGAAAATCAATATAAACTCTCCCAACTCTAAAGGTGACTCCACCTTCGGGATAAGCTACGAAAGAGGTAAAACTATAAGGCAACACATCATTCTGAAAAAACTGGTCAAACATCACATAAACCTCCTCCTTGATTAACCCTCAAAACTTCTTACAGAAAGAAATTAAAACCATCAGGACCTGGACTCTTGGAACCATCATCTCAAAGTTAGTATCCCTCAACCAAAAAATTTTAAACCTAAAAGGATTTGACCTCTAGAGAAAAGAAAAGTACTTCAAAACTAAAGGACAACGAAATGAGACGTCTCGAGCCAAAGCCCACAAGCTACTCTGACCCCACTACTCCTCTCACTCATCCAAAAGAAGAAGTCGATCCAACCTACGCATATAAATCTCATTCGAATGGGACTAGTTAAACCTCCTTCCCAGCAAAGGTAAACCCATCAAACTTATCGCCCCAATGAGCGAACCAAGCTCCTAGGACTCCACAAGGATCGAGTCTTGGGCCCCCACAGTGACCCCCTTCCTTGTCTCGGTTAAAAACCGTATTAAAATCCCTCAATATACACTAGGTCGGACCTGAAAGACGCTCATGGGCTTGAACCAGAAAACCCCATATCACTCTCTTCTCTGCCAACGAGCACTCAACATACTCATTGACCACAAAATATGGCCGAGCATTCACACCCCACTACAAACACATCCCAAGATATCCCAGTCCTACGAAGGAGAAGATTGCTTCCCCTTTTGTACTACACTAGAGCGAGAGCAGACCCCAACTAGCCCTTACCACTAGGGAGAAACTCCATCCACAGGCCGAATTTCCCTAAGAAGAACGGTTGAAAAAATCATCCATCTCCCTAATCTTAACCTCTTAAATCTAAATGAAGAACTATGACCAACTCTCTCATGTTCCTCTTCTAAACACCGCCCCTAACCCTATCTCACATTGAAGACCTTCCTCTTCTTAACACTCCTCCTAACCCTCTCTCACATTAAAGACCTTCCTCTTCTTAACACTCCTCCTAACCCTCTCTCACATTGAAGGAATCAATAAGAAACTATGTGTCTTATCTAATACGAACTGCCAAGAAAAAGGACATTTTTACACATGACCAGTTCTTCCAAGCAACAGAAATAATCTTCTGCTGATCATCCAAGACAGAACTATTTCTATGGGGTAATTAGCAAAGAGATCAACATAAATCGAACTGAATATCAACTGTTGAATCATTTTATCATAACCAACTCTTCTTTGCATATGACCCATTTCTACATACAACTAAGATAACGAGGTCATCTTGCAAAAACAGCTCCCAAACAAAACAAAAAACAATTGCAAAAAAATGTATATGCAGTTTTGTAGGCACTAAACAATTTTTTCACATACATTTTTTCTCTAAAACAATGTAAAGCAAAATACTCATGGACCCACAGGTCCCACTTCCTCTCTTTACATGTAAGTTATATTAATTTCTTGCTTAATAGTTAATTGAGTTAGCATGTTCTTAACAATGTATAAGTATAACATTCATTTGTCACTGGCTACAGTACAGGAATAGAAGAATATTGACAATTTCAAAACACCCTTTTGGCATTAGAACAAAACAACTTGTTCACTGATTGTACCCTACTTTATACTAAACAAGTGAATGACATTAATTCGATACAATGTATCTTCCATTTACCATACAATAGAAACAAAACAAAAACATATGAAAGAGACCAAGCCACAGCAATCCTTGTTAACGGTAGCGTGTCGTATATAATACAACAACCTCTACCAATGTGTTGGCATATACTTATCCGTGAAGTGAACAACCATCAAAATTGTATTTCAATTATATTCTTTCACAATGATATAGTTCATCTTCATCATACACATGTGATAATAAAACAAAAACTATAAACAAACACGGGTTGTTTTTATTCCTTGATAAAGAAAGCTAACATGTGTCGTTATCATAATCTATTACATCATATGAAAAAATATCACACTTAATAATATCCTTATAGCTTGTATAGGTTTTTCTTCTTTTGTTTTTGTTCTTTTTTATGAATGGATTGTAGTTGCATAGCGTGCAGGATGTAAAGAAGCATTTATTCATCTACCTCTAAATGGATTAGAGTGGTTGAATTATTCTCCTTATTTATAACCTTGCTTCCATCTTGGTATAAAAAATTTCACAGCCACAATTGAAAAAAAAAAAAAAATTACTATAATTAGTTTTACAGGAACAAAACATAGTTAGCAAACTTGTACACCAATTGTTCTTGTTTTATAAACATTAACCTAACAATGGTCACTGCATGATGTACTGTACATCAGTGAAATCAATGCACATTCCTTCAGCAAAAAGAAACAAAAATATAAGACAAATGAGAAGTCGTAATCATATCATTTAAAATAGATATGATAGAATTCAGTTTTGCAGCACAGCCCAACCCACCAATGACATAACTTTGTTCCTTTTTTCTTTCTGTTCTATACTAAACATAGTAATATTGAAGCAGAAACAACAACAATTGATAGACATGACTGAGGAAGTAGTCCCTGCACTAGATCAATGTAAAGTTACACGCTAGCACCCACATTTCCTACCGAAATCGTGTCCGGTGGCGGTGTCTAACACAGATTCAACACTTACATTTTTTTTTTGAGAGCCAAGATTTAGCCCAACACAGAAATTGTTAACATGTAGCAAGATTCGAACTTAAGACCTTCAGAGGAACATACTCTCAGGATTCGAACGGGTCAACCTCTTGGGATTTTAAACACTTACATATCATATATGATTAGAAATACATTAAATTAGTAATGTATTTTCATGAATATTTGATATTTATCTAAATTTTATAGATCATAATAATCATGATGTGGACTATATGCAATAAAGATAAAGTGGTCTTTACAAGATGATCATTATCATTCATCACTAATATATAGTAATATATCACCCGAGGCTTGCTATTCTTACACCAAGAATCATACACCATACACTTACACCTTAGAAAATACAGCATGGATATATGTTTGTCTATGTCAAAACATTGAAAAAATAATTATTATACATTCTAAATACACAAAATAGTATAATATTGAGGTGTAGGTGTCACATTTAGTGTAAGAATATCATTTCTCTATATCACCCTCACCACCTATCAGTCATATCAGAAAGAAAAGTTACATAGTTGTTACCTAAGTCTTATAGAAAAAGTCAGCAAGAAAATATACTAAAAAAGAAAGAAATACTACTAACATATAGAAAGTAATAATGAAGCTATTTATCAAATCATATATTTACTCTTCTTTCAACATATGTGAAGGAACAACATCTTGAAGAAGACCATGGTCCCTAAGAAAGGAAGTAGTTGTCCCTGGATTACAAAGCTTCCTCTCTTGAGTAAAAGCAGACGAATTGTAATTATAAGGGTTACTCAAAGAGGACAATGTATTAACCAGTTGTTGATGATTCTGATGGTGTTGTTGCTGCTGCTGATACTGTGATGATAAGTAGTTCCCTTGCAAAACTGAACCAAAGTTAGTAGGAAACCCACCTGAAACAGCGGTCGGTGGTGGTATCTGAACTCCGGCAAAGGCGGAACGGGACATAGCTGGACTTGGATGAATGTGCTGGCCTTCATAAGTTGTGACAACAATGGTAGGATCAGTATAAGAACGCTCCACACGTTTCTTCACATTACATGAAACAGTGGTGCAGCGATAATAGCTCCTACACATAAACAAAAACATACACATAGCATGCATATTCAAGATGTTAAACACAAACACATAGCATAATGACATAATCTAAAGTAAGTACCAAGAGAATGTGAAAATATTGAAGAATGAAAAGAATTGTTAGTACCTTGGAAAGGGGCTGTTCTTGACAGCTTTTTGACCGTACTTTCTCCATCTGTACCCATCTTCCAGATGATCCACCTCGCTTTTCGTCATGAACGCGAATCTTGGTTCTCTCTGTCTCTTTTGATTTGTCTTCTTAGTCTTCAACCTAATCCCATAGACAACCAGATCCCATAATCCATCAATCCCAAAACAAAAACAAAAGCAAAGTCCACCATATTCATTTGTTTATCTAATCAGATTGTGAAATATATATAAAAAAACACACACACTTTTATTATTATACCATAAAATCACCTAAAAGATAAAGTGACAAAAATAGAAAAAAAAAACTCACTGTTTACTGGTTTTTAGTTTTTCTTCTTCATCTTCTTGGACTTGGTCAACAAGAGTCTTACTGCGTTGTTCATCATTAACTGCTTCACTAGAAGCCGATGAAATCGAGCAAGAGTTAGGAGTTTGAGGCAGTTGATTCAAAACCTCAGAACACTCTTTTCCATTATTATCAGATGAAGATTTAACTGTAGTTTGATGATGACTCATGGTTGATAGTTGAGGCACATCAAGCAAAGAACTATAGTTTTCCACACCCAGTAATTCCATAAACCCTAAAGAAGAGCTTTTTTCTGCATCACTGAAATCAAACACGCTAGAAAACTGAAAACCGTTTAACAAAGATGAAGAATCACCACCAACAACAACATCTTCTTCACTCTTCACACTCATCACACCCATCTCTTTCTTCTCCATATACACCTAGATGAATAGAATATCTCAAATGCACAAATCCAAATCCTTCATTTGTAGACAACAACACACTCTTTGAGATGATAGTAACAGTTTCAGAGAGAGAGAGAAGGGTGTGTGTGAAAGGAACAAAAGAAAGAAGGAAATAGAAATGAGAGAGAATAGTTGACCGGCAATTGTAGGTGACAAAATGGTACAGCCGGTGGCATTGAATGCATGAGGGAATAGAGTGGATGCTTTCATACGTGATGTTTGACTGGTTAACACTTAACAGGTTTTGTGTGTGAACGGGGTTCCGCATATACTACCATGTTCAGGATTCTAACGGCGTTTGTTTTGTTTTTATGCTTTTGTTGAAATTACAAATTGTAATAGTTTTTGCTCGTGTGCATGTGAACCACAGATTCTGATCAATCCGTGTGGTCCACTTTCTTTTCTTTAATCTGTTTTTTATTTTAACTTTTCGTTCTTTGTTTGGTTTTTCTATGAGAAACTTTTGCAGCACGTATCAATTTTTTATATTTCTCCGTGTTTTTTTACAGTTGAATAGAGTGTGTTAAAAGTGTTTCGGTGCAGTTTAAATCGTTTTTCTCTTTTTCAATTTCAAATTTATTTGTCCTTATAGTATATTACTTGTGTTTTCTCAACTTAATAGCTTATTATTATATAAAACTCAACTTCCTATATAACTTTCTTCCAAGAAAGTTAAGGAATTCACACTGAACATTGCAGATCTCGCATTAAAACTCATCTGAACAACTACAAAAACAAATAAGAAATTTGATTGATTTTTAAAAATAAAACCGAATCAAATTAAAGAATAAAAGAGAGGAAAAAATTAGAAAAGAAGATGTGCGATAAAAACGAAATTTGAAGAAAGAACAATAGCACTAAAGGCGAAATGCACCTGACGAAGAAGATGAGAAGAAGGCGTGACTCTACTAGGAGAGATTAAAGAAGGCTGAAACTGAAACCTTGAGTATGAGGAAGAGAAAATTGTTTGTAATCGTAAGGCTAAGGGAGAATAAATTTAAGATTGGACTGAGAATGTGGGTTAAGTGAAATTTGGGTTGTAACATGGTTTGGTTCGGTTCGGTTCGGTTTGCAAAATACAAACTGCATATCTAACAAAACCGTGCGGTTCTGTAAAAAATTGCACAAACTCGTCAAAACCAAATGATGTTCTTTGCGATTTACGGTATCATTCGATTCGGTTAGCGATTCTATATTGGACCGGTTCAGTTTTGAACACCCCTACTTAACATACGTTATTTTTTCTTCGGTGTAATGGAAGTAAAATAAATCATAATGTAGAATTATTGACTAATTAATCAATTAACTTTTTAAATGTGATAGCAAACCTGACACATTTATATATGACCATGCACCTCGAGCACAGTATAGCAGAATCGATCAGTACTTCATGTATCGAGGATTTAGGAGGATCAAGAGTGAGCCTACACTATACATCAAGTCTCGAGGTCAGTACACTCTTTTAATCTATCTATATGTAGATGATCTTATCTACACTGGAAACAATACTAAGATGATGATAAAGTTCAAAGAAGACATGATAAAGACTTTTGAGATGACCGGCCTTGGTTCGATGTGTTACTTTTTCGATATAGATGTAAGTAAGAGAAATGACAAGATCTTCATCTCGCAAAATAAATTCAAGATGTACTATTACAAACATGTCGTTACTCCACTCGTAACAAATGAGAGACTACTGAAGAATGACGGAGCACCAGAAGCTGATACATTCAGATATAGAAATCTAATTGGAAGTCTTCTATATTTGACAACTACACGAACAAACATAATGTATGCTACAAATTCTTCTATCAAGATTCATGCAAAGCCCAAGTCAAATACACTTTGGAGAAAAATAAGTTTGAGGTATCTACATGAAACAAAATAGTATGGTATATGGTACACTACCAAAACCGACTTAAGATTACTTGGCTACACCGACAGTGATTGGGCAGATTCGGCATATGACATGAAGAGCACCTCTGGATATGTTTTCTCACTCGAATCAAGAACTTTCTCTTAGGCATCAAAGAAGCAAGCTACAGTTGTACAGTCAATAGCAGAAGCAGAGTATGTGGCAGCTACAGAAGCAACAAGTCAAGCTATATGGCTTTTTAGTATACTTGAAGACATGGGAGAAAAACAAGATGATTCTACTACAATCAACTACGCCAATAAATCATCGATTGTAATGGCAGAGAATCCAGTGCATTACATCAGAACTAAACACATAGAAATCAAGTATCACTTTATCATAGAAGCTGAAGCAACTAAAGAGATCAAACTCGACTATTACATGACAGAAAATCAAATTGTAGACATATTCATGAAGGCATTGTCGAGACTAAGATCAAATTGCTTAATTGATTGGCTAGGCTATTTTTCAGTATTTATGATTTTGGGCCTATTGTTTTTTCATTTGCACCTTAGCCTGGCTCTATTTGCATCTCATTTCTATGAGAGACTATAAAACTCATTTATTTGGTTAGAAAAATAATTTTATTTTATGAGAAAAATTAAATCCACTATTTAAAGGGTTAATCGGAGTTTTTGGATCATTTGATCTTTATAATAGTGTACCACCTCAAATATTAGGAGGTCTTGATAAACCTTCCCTTAAAGGGATCACCAACACATCATGGCGGGTCCTTCTCTGCGAATCGTTAGATACGAGAGTCAATTAAAAACAACAAGATATAAATTCCCATTACAGATGTATATACTCAACCTACTATGAGATTGAGGCCATCCTCAACGAGAAAAATTTTCCATGATCAGAATCGTTGATATCCACCATCAGTGATCACTTCTCGATCAGAGACTTTAAAATTCACAAACCACTGTGTACTAAAGAGTATACTCTTTCACTTGGATAGCTCCATTTATTATTCACCTTCGGTACCCATATTTTTTGGGGTCTAGGTGCGTTAGTTCTTCCAGAAGCTCTAGGGTTATTACCTTTAGACCTTTATAACTTATCAAAGCAAAAGGGTCCTAAGTGGTCATGTCTCTTGTAGTGTGTGCATCTATAAACGAGACTATTATTTTTATTTAAACCTTTCATAGGTGCTCTATCTGATTTGAAACCTAGTCCACTTTTATTTAAGGAAGGTCTTTTACTTGATAGGATCAAGTCAATGTTTTATTTCCCTTGGTAGATTTACCTAGGCTTTCATGCAAATAACTCACTTTCTTTTTCAATGAGACACGAGTCTCACAAGTTTCTATTGAGTTTCTAAGATTGGACATTTCTAACTTAAGCTTTTTATTGCTTTCTTCAAGAAACTTTAAATACTCCTTAAGGTCTAAGTTACATTTTTTTTAATCTTATCACTTTCTTCAATTAACTCTGCATTAATTTTGAACAATTTCTTGTAAGATGGTTTAGTTCACATAATCATCTTCCTCGTAGGATGCTTTCAAGCAAACTTCATCTTCTTCACTGGAATAGAATTCTTCTATGGTTCTTTTCGAGGTTGACTTTTCTTTACTTGTGAATTCTTAGTCTTCTCTTATTATTTCATAGATTCCACTAGATGATGCTTCTTATTCACATACTCCCACATATGATGTTCCTTCATCTTTAAGTAATTAAACTAGTTCGTTCAATTTCTCTATGATTTCATTCTTTGATTTTTTCTAAATTTCACAAACACTTCCATCTTTTGATTTAAGGATTGAATTGAGTTAATTAGTGACAAACATTCTCATATGATTTCTAACATTCCTAAATTTGGAGAAATGTTTATGAATGAAGCATTCATCTTCACCTCATGTGTTCATTTCCTCTTGTTTTATACTTGGAAAAACTCCATATATAATTTCAAATGTATCTCACATTTCCTTGTTGGTCTCGAAATTATAAACATAAAGGAATTTACTATCATCTAGGGACATTACTAGAAAAAATTTGGTTTTGAAGTTAAATTCGAATTTTCTCTTTTCCTCTACTGTCCAAAGGAATCAAGTTTATCTACTACTTTCCATTTACTTGATAAGAAGGGATAAACAAACCATTGATTAAATTTTCTCACAATTATAAGTTAATAATTTGAATAAAACTCTAAATCCAGCTTTTCCATAATTTAAACCTAACACAATTGAACAATAGAGGTGTGTTTAGGAAAGATCTTTTGTTAGAAAGTGTGTTGGAAGTCATCTTCCTCCTGAGACGATTTGGCCTTAAACAAGAGTTAGACTCTGACGCCACTTGTAGGACAAGTGACTCCACACACAAGTGGAGTGAATTGTGGGTTTCAGGCAAAATTTGGTTTGAAAAGCTTTCTTAGTAGTCTTCAGAGTTTAAAAAAATTTGAAAACATTTTTAGAAATTAGCAGCGAAAATTCAAATTGCAAAAATAAAAATTAAGAGAAAAGACACTGGGAATTTATACAAGTTCAGTCAAGAAGACTTAGTCTTGTCACCAAGATTTGATTTTTCGAGTATCCAGTAAATCTTCAGAGTTTTTAGTCGGTTGAAATCTTGAACCCCATTATAAAAGGAAAAATGAAGTTTGAGGCTTCCTTCCAACCAAACAATGAACAACAGAGATAAGCGGTTAGTCCTCCTTCCAAACAGCGGATTGAAGCGGTTAGTCTTCTTTTCAAACAAAAACATGAAGTGGTTAATACCTAAGCTAAACCGAGATTCTCCACTGGCTTATGACGAACCAAAGTGAGCTTTTGAACTAGGATAAACTCACTAACAGAATTAAAATTTTGACTAGACTGGCCACGAACCATTTATATTTTAAACCAGTCTCATCTCAAACAAAGAAAGCTTTTGTCTAGGTCGGGCTTACAAACTGGATCGAGGTATTTACCAGGATAACAAAGAACCAAGTTGACATTTTGAATCCAGCTAATCTAAAACCAAAGTAAGCTTTTTACAAGGTTTATCTTAATAACTGAAACGACGACTTAGAATCTAAATCCCCAAAACCAAAGCTTTTAAAGGGTTTATCTTTGAACCCAAACAAACACTCCCTTATGGATAAATTATTCAACCAATAGAAAAACACTCCTTAATAAATTTACAACAATGCCCTTTTCAGATTTACAAAGAATATTGCACTACACAAAAGAACTTTCTTGAAATGCTGCGGCTGAATTTAAGTGAAAGAAAGTTGAAAAATATTTTAGAGAGAGTGAGAGGTGTGAGATAGAAGGCTTACGTTTTTGGATGTGAAATAGTGAAGGGGAGGACCTCTATTTATAGGCTAGAGGTTGGCACAAAAAAGGAAGTTTTCTTTGTCCAAATTTAATGTGTTAATCGATTGGCAACTTGCTCTAATCGATTGGAAGGCCTCAAAATAAAATTTTAGGTTGTTGAAAAAGGAAGTAAAGGATATAGATCTATTGTAGTTCATTAAGATATTTTTCCCAAACTTTTAAGGATAGTTTTTACACAAACTAAATCGATGGGTATAAGTGCCAATCGATTGGATAGTACAAATTTTGTCCAAAATCATTAAGGCAGTTCCTGATTCAACTAGGACAGCTCAAAAGCATTTTTAGGAATATTTCTTAATGAAAAATAATTTTTAAAACTTGTTTGAGTGTGTGTGGTTTAGTTGTATACGATATAAAAAAATCCGTGTGTTTTTACAACACTTGGTTCACTCGGACGCGCCTTGATGAGCTTTCACACCTCCTCTCTTTCACACTTTAAAGCTTCAAGACTTGACAGGTAACTCAATCTTATAAACACATACATTAATTCATCTTGAATATGAGGCTTGAGATTTATTCAAGTTTATTACCATCATCAGTGATCATTAAACCCTATTTCGTGGGCTTGCATCTTTAACTGATTGTTAAGCTTGAGTTGTCATAGGTAGGATTATGTAAATCTCTTTTTAGTTGTCATCATCAAAAGCATAATCATCATTAAGATCAATTTATTGAGAGCTTTCTTGATTACTTAACCTGCAAAACATGGTTTCACACTCCCTACCCAAATAAGAAAGGCAACCACATCCACATCAAGACATGTCAAAAGGAAAAATCAACCTATCAGAAAGTTTCTCATACATCCACGCCCATTATGGGGAATGTGTTACTCTATCACGCCCATAATCACCACTCAAAGGATATAGTTATGGGAAATCAATAATTAGAGGTTTCAGCAAGAACCTAATATATCTCATCCTTATTTCCCTATCTCATTGATAGCAAGACCTTTACTAAGTTGAGCAAGAACAGTTACAATAACACATCACATCAAACACAGTTTTATAAATAATCAACACAAAATACATAAAGTCAAGTTGATTTCACGACCTTGTTAGCATTCAAGATATCCCGTATCACATAATTTGCAACACATAGTTTCATGTACAATATACAACACCTTAATAATGTTTCTAATGTCACATTTTATACCTTACATGTCAAATCTAATCAATTAATTCACTAAATTGGGTTCAACAATTGGTCATATCCGAAATAGTGTGAAAAATTATGTGTTCCATATTTGTCACCATTTATCATTATGCACGTAACTCATTTAAACAGATTCACTTGTATCACAAGTTTAAGCATTACCATTGAATGAGTTTTTGGGGCACGAAACTGAAAATTCAAAATAAAATACACAAAAATTCTACCAATGACAAATAAAATTTGAATATAAATTTAAGATAATTCACTACCCAATTCACATGTCATAAAAAATGAGTCTATCATAACTGCAAATAGTGAGTTAAAAGATAACTTTGATCAATAGCAAGAGCTTCAAATAACCAAATGTTAAAAAGACTCAAATGGGAATCAAAGGTTGGTAACAGGAACTTTGATGTTAAGGAATAAAGATCTAGGAGGTGACTAAACCTTTTACAATTTGCATACACTTAAGAGATAGACAACTCTCGAAAATTCTAATTTTTAGGTTAACGCGTCCCTACAAAATTAACTTATAAAGAAAGGAGTGCCCACTATATATAAACCTATATTATGCTATATCTTTAACCAATGTTGGACTAGGGTTTTTTCAAATAGTATTATGACTCTTCACACGTGCAATATCTTTGATATAACATATCATTTTTAGAAGAGTGCGATGCAATTCTACAAATAAAGCTTCTACCAGAGCTAAAAGATCCTGGTAGTTTCACCATTCCTTGTTCGATTGATAAGATAAATATTGGAAAATAACTTTACGATCTAGAGGTGAGAATCAACTTAACGCATATTTCCATGGTGAAGAAGCTTGATTGTGAGTTTGCTAAGCCTACAAGGTGACTCTGACACTAGTGGATTATTCAGTTATCTATCCATATGTTCACCAAGATATTGCCAAGTTGCAAGTTTTTCCACTATATGCAGTTGATAAAGCTGCATGAAGAAAGCTAGTTTGTTCCCTTTATATTATAAAGTTTGTTCCAAGGTAGAGATTTGAGAGATATTGGATTGAACTCTAGTATGGCCGAAGGTTAGCTTCTTGGTTCGACAACTTGACAGGATCTTAGCATGTCGTCAAAGTCTACTCACATGTTATAGTCGAATTCGAAGTATGCTCAGATTGTTAGCATGTCGAATTGGGCTTATTTGTTCAGCATGATTGTTTAAGTTAGCTTGTGTAATGGGTTTGTGTGTAAACGCTCATTAGTTTAGTGTGTTAGTTTTACTATAAATAGCATACTAGTCTTTCATCATTGCATACGGCAAATCCTAATTAGAGTGAGAGAGGTTATTTGTTATTTTGTAATACTTATAATTCTGTAACACTTATAATTTGTTATTCTACCCTTAAAATCTGACAAAGGTCCATATATAATGATTTGTCATGTTTAACAAGTGACACATCATTTTAAAAATAGACACATCAATTTTATCTGTAAAAATGTAAGGGGTCAAATATGATTTAATTTGAAGTATTGATTGTTCCTACCTGGACTGAGGCATGAGTAAAACCGGCTCAATAACATAATAATTCATAGACTTGAGTCACAACTAATATAAATTAAGTCTCGATCCCAAAAGGGGAGTCTAATTTAACAATTTAGATAAAGAGATAGAGATATTTGTGAAAAAGATAACATCGAGATGAAGAAAGGATAGAAAGTTAAAATACCTATATGGGTATCGATCACGTGGGGAGAAAGGGTGGTAATAGGCCAGGTCAATTAACAGTGATCTACGGCCCAGCCTACATAGGCTCAGGTCAGGATAGGTTTTTTTTTTTAAATAGAAAAAACCTAGACTTTTTTTATAAACCTGTTTAGTTTAAAAGACTAAGCCACACGCCATAAAAAACCTTTTAAGCCTATCAGACCGATCTATTTAAATAAATAAAAATAAATTTATTATTATATTTTATTTGTACTTTGAAATAAAATATAAAATAAATTTAGTTATCTTGAAAAACTTATGAAGATAAGCTGAAAAAAGCTTATGAACAATGTCATTTGTTATTTTCATAATTTCTCTTAAACAAATAGTATCACAAAACTTATGTTAATAGGTAAATTTGAATAAGTAAATGAAAATAAGCATTTAGTTTCATTGATATTTAATTCGTTAGTCTATTTTACATTAGTTGAATTACTTATTTATAAATATTCAAACAAAATAGGCTTTTATGTAGGCTAATAGGGCAAACAAGTCTATGAAAAGGTCAGGCACATGCCTAAAAATAAACCTATGGTAGGTCACAGGTCAGACTTAGGTTTTGTAATTTTTAACAGGTCAGACTCAGACTTAGCAAAGTCTGACTCGACTCAGCCTATTCTCACCCTTAGGAAGAAGGTTCTAAAACATAGGGAACATATGTGGACCTTTCATACAAAAGCATCAGATCAAAGTGGACAACGGAAGCAGTGTTGTTAGGTGATAGAACGAATAAGATACTAACATTTGTCACGCTTGACGAACATGATTCGATTTGAAGGATGAGGATAAAGAGAAATCCTAACGATACCCCTATATATAGAACCACGACCGCAAAACCAAGATGCACACTCTTGAAAACCTAAATCATTTCACCCATGTCTTGTTCATTCACTAACTTGGGCGTCATACGTTTTGCAGCCACCATCTCTCGTCTCACCTCCAAACCGAGAAAAAGTTCTCAAGGCTGATACATCATCGAACATTGTTATCTTATCGATTCTCAACTCACTGTTGAGATATATTTGGTCTAGACAAAATTAGGGACTAAATTCATGAATTAGTAAAACAAAGAGACCGAAACCGTAATTAACCCAAAAATAATTTATAATTTTGAATATTCTAACAATCCATCCAAAATAAAATGCATTAACTTTGATTGATTCATATCAACTTTTTTATTAATTGTCATCCAAAAACGAATCAATCCCATATATTTATATATTTGGATCATATGAATTTTCACCTAAAATTGATTCAAACAACATCACAAACACTTTAATTTCATTCACACTTAATTCATTTTGAAAATACATTTTATTGCATTTGTGTTTATAAATTTAAATGAATTTATCTCATTTAAAAATCATCAAAACATATTCTATAAAAATTGCCCCAGCTTAGAGATATATGTTTTTTTAAGTAAAAAACCTCTTATTTTATTTTATGTATTGGCTTTTTTTTGTACCTACTTTATTTGTCTTGGAAATCTTATTTAAATTTTGTAGTTTTACGGAATTTTGGGAGTTTTTCGTAAAACATTTGCTAAATTATCGGTTTATATACCTTATGGGTAATATTATTCTTACACTATATGTGACAACCACACCGTATGTTTATACGGTTTTGTATCTTTAAAATATTTTAATAATCATTTTTTCTTTTTCCTAACACATGCAAACAAATACCCATGTTGTATTTTGTACGGTGTAAAGATTTAGTGTATGGTTTTGGTGTCAAAATAGCACCCCTCTATACCAGCTATGCTATGCTTATAATTTTTTTCCATACACCGTATGTTACATCGTAGAAATTAACAAAGCAAATTTTTTTTTGCACAGAAACCAATAAAATATAAATTATTAAAAAACTAAAATTTAAGCCTAGCAAGTATAATTATACGGTGTTGATGTACAAAGCAGTGTAAGTTTATCATTTCCCATAAAAGTACTACAGTATCAATTTATTGCTGTGATTGGGGCTGCTTAACTTGCTTCAATTATACGTTTGGGGAGCTCAATAAATTGACAAATAAATAGAAAAGTGAAATAAAATATTTAAAAACAATTTTGTCTTGTCGGGAGACGTCACCGTCTTTTCTTACCGGCTCAAATCTTCACCGGTCCCGATTGGAACGGAATAACTGATATTTGCCATCTAGATCAAATTTTATAAATATCCATCAATTTAATTCATAAATAAAGTGGATGGAACCCTTCCATGAAAAACAAATTGTGTTATATTCTTATATTTATTATTCAATTTCTGTCATTAGTTTGAGATCAAACTATTTACATTTTACACTAATTGAATACATATCCTTTTGATTATGTGAATGATAAAGCCATAGACATAACTAACTTTCTAGAGTTAGTTAGTTAGAAGCTTGTTATAATAGTTGGTTATTTGATAATTCTCTTTTAAGTTAGCTATATATAACACTGAATGTAATCAATGTAGTTTTTTGAGATTGATCAATATACAAAACTTGCACTCTTCTTCTTTCTCTATAGCATACAGTTTATTCTTCTCATGCATTCATCAATGGCTTCCATACAGTTTTACATGCATGATTCTGTATGCTCACATGGTATCATCGGCCTGTGATCCCTTTCTTCCGCTGCATTTCGCAAGTTCTCAATCTCCAACTATCCTTCTTCTTCGTTTCCTGGTTCATTCTGCATTCCCACTTTCGTCTCATCATGTCTACGCAATCTGAAGGTAGCGTTCATGGCAAATCCGTGGTTCGTAATCAGCACAAAGGTTATCAAAACGATACCCTCAATCCTTATTTCATGCACCCGAATGAGAATCCAGCCTTGATTCTTGTCACTCCTCTTCTATCAAGCAGCAATTATCATTCTTGGTCTCGTTCAATGACAATGGCACTCCGTTCCAAGAACAAACTTCACTTCATCAATGGTGCTTTGCCTCGTCCATCCGATCTTGATTTCAACTCCATTGCTTGGGACAGATGCAACACCATGATCATGTCATGGATCAAGAATTCTGTGGAACAAGAAATTGCTCAAAGCATCCTTTGGATTGACAATGCAGCTAACATTTGGACTGAATTGAAGGAACGATTTTATCATGGTGATATTTTTCGTATTTCTTATTTACAAGAAGAAATCTGCACTTTGAAGCAAGGTGATACATCTATTTCTTCTTATTACACTAAGTTGAAAATTCTATGGCAAGAGTTAGATAATTTTCGACCTATTCCTACGTGTGATTGTGATCCTACATGTTGTGTTATCACCAAGATTCGCACATACAGAGATAGTGATCAAGTTATTAGATTTTTAAAGGGATTAAATGATCAATATGTTGCAATTAGGTCTCAAATCATGTTGATGGATCCCTTGCCAAACATTTGCAAGATTTACTCTTTACTTGTTCAACAAGAAAGACAAACTTGTATCCCTCTTGATGAGTCCAAAGTGTTAGCTACCCTTAACACTAATCGTGATTCACAGTCCAGAAACACTCCTCGAGGCAGAGGTCAATTTAGAGGGGGAAGATCCATTGGTGGCAAAGGTAGAGGTAATCGTGTATGTACTCATTGTGGAATGACCAACCACACCATTGATACATGTTTCAAAAAGCATGGCTATCCTCCCAATTGGAAACCAGATGGTATAGTTAACAATTACACTACTTCACATGACAAACCAGATGCACATCCAAGTGATGATTCTGAAGCTAATGCACAGGTAAACTTTGGATTGGCTTTTACTCCTGAGCAGCATAAAGCTTTGCTAGCTTTACTCCAAGATGCATCAAATTTGCAGTCTCATAGTATTAACCACCTTACCTATCAAAACAATCTTAGTTCAGGTATCATTTGTACCTTTCCAAACTCCTTTCAGCCTGAAACTTTTATACTTGACACAAGGGCAACTGATCATGTATGCTTTACACAAAATTACTTTCAATGCATCAAACAAATTAAACCCATCACTATAAAGCTTCCTAATGGCAGTCTTGTAACAACTAGTTTTTCAGGCACTATAAAATTCAATGAGTCCTTTTACATCACAGATGTATTATATATGCCCAATTTTCCATTCAATCTCATATCTATTCCCAAATTAACCAAAACTCTCAATTGCCAACTTATGTTTACTGATACTACTTGTGTCATACAGGATTTGTCATCCAAGAAGATGATTGGCACAGCTGAATTGCATGGTGGATTGTATCTCCTCAAGACTCCATCGGTTTCCTTATACCCTAATCCACCTAGTCACTTTGTTAATTCAAATATGCACATACATGTAAATAAATCTTCCAAATGTAGCCAATGGCACCTAAGACTTGGACATACTTCCTATGCCAAGCTTGTTGCTCTCAATAAAGATTTTCCTTTTATTAAGCCTGTCAATCCTAATTTACCATGTGATGTGTGTTTTTATGCTAAGCAAAAGAGATTACATTTTTCTCTTAGTGATCATACATCTCAGGCTGTGTTTGATCTGCTCCACATGGATATATGGGGACCATTGGCCACTCCCTCCATGATGGGGTATAGGTATTTCTTTACCATTATATATGACAAAAGTAGATTCACCTGGCTATTCCTTATGAGACAGAAATCTGAGACTTCTAATCTTGTCTTACCCTTTTTAGCCATGATTAAGACACAATTTAACTACCAGGTCAAGTGTATCAGATCTGAAAATGGCCATGAATTCAATTTTTTGACTTTTATCAGAAACTAGGCATCACAAACCAAACTTCTTGTGTTGGTACTCCTCATCAAAATGGAATCGTTGAAAGAAAACACCAACATCTCCTTGACATCTCTAGAGCCCTTCTATTTCAAGCCAATCTACCACACATTTTTTGGGCTCATGGTGTTAGCTACTCTATGCATATGATTAGTAGACTGTCCACCTTTTTCTTAAAACACAAGTCAACCTATCAGGTTCTTTATAACACTCTTCCAAACATGTCCCATCTCAAGGTTTTTGGATCCCTATGCTATGCTACAACACTGAAAGCTAACAGAAAGAAACTTGATGCTAGGTCTAGAAAGTGTATATATTTAGGTTACTAACCTGGTGTAAAGGGACATCTATTGTTTGACCTTAGTTGTAAAGAGTTGTTCTTATCTAGAGATGTCACATTCTTTGAAACTCACTTTCCTTACAAACCTAGCCTTCCTTCAAATACTCCTACCTAACAGTCTCCAAGTCCATCATTAGATGACTTGTTTGATCATCATTTCATGAATGATCCATTTGACTCTTCCCAATTGCCATCAAACATCTCACATTTCCAAAGTACCAATCCCTCACCTATTAACAATTCACCTTTATCCTTACCTTAAACTTCACCTACAACTAATTCTCCACCACCTGAACCCTTATCTACTCATAATCCTGTCAGAAAATCCTCCAAACATATTCAGCCACCCCCATACCTTAAAGACTATCACTGCAACTTATTGACAGATACAATCACCAAGCACAACTCAGCTTGTTCCACATCATCTTCCAACTGTAAGTACCTTATTTCTGATGTACTCAATTATAATTTTTTGTCTCCTGACCACAAACATTTTGTTTTAAACCTATCCTCCATTCATGAACCACAATCCTATGAGACTGCAATGAATGATGTTAGTTGGCAAAAGGCTATCAAAGCTGAGATGTCTGCTCTGATTAAAACCAAGACATGGGAACTTATGCATCTTCCTCCTTAGAAGAAATCAATTGGTTTAAGTGGGTATTTAAATTGAAGCTCCATGCAAATGGAACTATTGAGAGATATAAAGCTCGACTGGTTGCCAAAGGTTTTACACAAACTGAAGGTCTTAACTATACAGACACTTTTAGTCCTGTGGTAAAGATGACTACCATTCAAGTTCTCCTTGCAGTTGCAGCAGTTTACAATTGGCCACTGTTCCAACTTTATGTCAATACATCCTTTCTCCATGGAGATCTTATTGAAGAAGTGTATATGAAGCCTCCTCCAAGTCTGGAACTCCCTCATCCTGATCTTGTATGTAAACTACAACGATCTTTGTATGGCTTGAAACAGGCTAGCCGACAATGGAACACAAAATTGTCTGACACATTTATAGCATCTGGTTACTTACAGTCCAGGGCAGATTATTCCTTATTCACCAAACACTCTCCTCAAGGATCCACTGTTATCTTGGTATATGTTGATGATCTGGTCCTTGGAGGCACTGATCCTGAGGAAATCACCAACATTAAAACATTATTAGATGATAAGTTTAGCATCAAAGACTTGGGCACTCTCAAATACTTCCTTGGTTTCGAGGTTGCTCGCAATGTTCAAGGGATTTCCATATGTCAAAGGAAATATGCTCTTGACTTAATTAATGATGTTGGCCTTCTTGGTGCTAAACCATGTAACACACCTATGCAACCTCACCTACAGCTTCATCAAGCATTTGGTACTCCCATCTCTGAACCTTCAACATATAGACGTCTACTTGGTCGCTTATTGTACCTTACACACACGCGACCTGAGATAGCCTATGCTGTAAGTAAGCTTTCTCAATTCCTTGCTAATCCCACAGACAAGCACATGCTAGCTGGCATTCATGTACTCGGATATCTTAAGAACAATCCTGGTCAGGGCCTCCTATTCAAGTCTTCATCTTCCTTGCGACTCACCGGTTTTTCTGACTCAGATTGGGGTGCTTGCCCTGACACCCGTAGATCCACTTCGGGCATTTGTTTCTTTCTTGGTGATTCTCTCATCAGCTGGAAAAGTAAGAAGCAGGTTGTGATATCTAGATCCTCATCTGAAGCTGAGTATCGCGCCTTAGCTCACGCGACATGTGAAGAAGTATGGCTTCTTTCACTCCTCACTGATTTCCATCTTCCTTCTACTTTACCTATCATCCTCTATTGTGACAACAAGTCAGCTATGCACATTGCTGCAAATCCTCTCTTCCACGGGAGAACAAAACACATTGAGATCGATTTCCATGTCGTACGTGAATGTGTCCTTGATGGTACCATACATTGATGCCGGTTACCACTCAAGAACAAGTTGCAGACATCTTTACTAAATCTCTTCATCCAGGTCCTTTCTATCATTTGCAATCCAAGCTTGGAATGATTGACATTCATTCCAGCTTGAGGGGGGCTGTGAATGATAAAGCCACGTGTGATACATAACTAACTTTCTAGAGTTAGTTAGTTAGTTAGAAGCTTGTTATAATAGTTGGTTATTTGATAATTCTCATCTAAGCTAGCTATATATAACACTGAATGTAATCATTGTAGCTTCTTGAGATTGATCAATATACAAAACTTGCACTCTTCTTCTTTCTCTATAGCATACAGTTTATTCTTTTCATGCATTCATCAATGGCTGCCATAAGTTTTACATGCATGATTCTGTATGTTCACAGATTATGTAGATTAATTTTGAGATTATTTTTTATCCCTTACTTTAAAAAGCTATAAATTGATTTTGTAATTTTTAAATTGTATTATGATAGTCATTTTTATCTAATTACTGAGAAAAAATTTAGAAATTAATCGTTAAATGCTTCTAATTAGATGAAAGTGACTAACATAATACATTTTGAATAGATAAGGGACTAATATAAACATTTTATAGTTAAGAAATAAAATGAACCAAAAGTTATTATATATTACCGAATAAGATAATAAACTTTTAATAGATATAAAATAATTTTTTTCATTAATTAAATATATTTTTCTTATAGAGATTAGTAATTAATTAGTATTGTTCATATAAGTTTCGAATATATCAAAGTTTTTGATTAAGTCAAGCCCAGTCCATTGATGGACCACATCTTATCAAACCCCATATCTAAGAGCATGAATATAGGTAAATTTTTTCTGTTTTTTCACATATTCCTAAGTAACTGTGTTAGAAAACTATGGATAATCAGCTTTGTGTAGGGTGCTTTAGTTTACAAGTGTCTTTATGCACAACAACGCTCCTATACTTTTTTTTGACAAGAACAACGCTCCTATACTTAAATTGTGGTGAAAATATTTATATAAAATTAAATTTGAGGTATATTGTAGTGTTTAATGGGACCTATGATAGAGTTTTTTGATAGATTGTATGGATATTTAAAAAAATATAGAGGAATTATTTAAATAATTGGAAAGTGTAAAATAATATAAAATATTTAGTAGGGTCCATTTAATGAACCAAAATAAATTCTTTGGATGTGGGTGCTCTAAGACCAGCGCATATCATGAGTATGTCGCAAAGGTGTATTGGTATGCAATCAAAGGTCAACTTAGAATTATATGATCATATCATGATATACCTACATGTGTCTATTGAGCCTGTTGTCCCTCTAGGGTTTTGGGTCACCAAACTTTGATCCTCTATTGGAAAGTTAAAGCTACGATGGAGAGTTGGTGAATATATCTCTTTAGCCTTAAACCTTGCATTCATGATTCTTATTAACTTGACCATCAGAGTGTTTTTCAGGTATGCCATCCCATTTGCAAACCATCAGACAAGCACAGTCATCTAGCCCAGCCTAGTTAATCCACAAGATTACGGGTGTTCAACTCCAAACTGATCAAGTTGAGTTGTTTGGAGATCAATTTGTCAAGCGGCATTCACTAAAGTCTGTGAAGATCTCTGATCAAGTTGTGAGTCCGATGATGAAGTCGATCATAAAGAGTTATTTCAATCCTTATCAAGGAGAAGATTCAAGGTTCTAGTGAAGTAATAAAGTCAAAGATAATGTAGCAAGGAACCTGAAGTTTCTGAGTTGTGAAAGAGGGGAAGTTTGAAAATTCACCAAGTCTAAGTTCAGTGATATGTGTTTGTAAAATTATAAGACAATCTCTCGAATTTACTAAGGCAAATTACATACACACTTTCGAATGATCGGAAATCCTCTAGGCTTTGTAAAAATCACCAGAAAATGTTTATATGCCTAGATAGCCGATTACTAGATCAAATAATCCTTTATAAGTGTAGTGTACACTAAATAATCAATTAGAACCTTAGGCCAAATCGGTTATTTCTTTTGTAACGCCTCATAATCAATTAGTAGGGCTTATAGTTGACTAGTAACAACACTTTTGAAAACCTTCCATTTTTGTGTTTCATAATTGATTATGGGATTCGCTTAATCAATTATGAGCCTAAAAAATCCCATGAATTATTTTCTTATTTGAGCCACCTTCGACTTGTACACTAGATTACATATTCTAAATACCTTTCTCTCACTCTTTGTGGAGTTTGTACGAGAAAATAACACTTTCAACTTGTTTGATTCCATAGCAAGGAATTGTTTTCTTCAAGTTTGAAGTTAATTACACATTCTAATCACCCTAACTAGCTCTCTAAACACCTAACCAATTCAAAGTGAGCCCACTTATCTTTGGTTGACTTATACTCCAATAGAAGACCACGTAAATCACGAAACTCTTTCAAAAATTTAACATTATCATAATCCCAATCTAAATGAGACATTTATCATGTCATGATGCTCTTAGGTATTAAATAGTAACTAGTGATACCATCCATCTATAAATTAAATAGTCACTAGCCATACCATGCATCTATAAATAATGAAGTTGAAATTAATACTTTTAGCTTTTATAAACATAAAATAAAAACATTCAAAAAAGACTAATTTGAATCTAGTATGTGAAAATTGGAGCCGTATCTAAATTTGGATATGTGTAAACGGTAACAAAGTAACACCACCTTTGGCTCATATATAAACTTAAAAATAATGGTTAATTGGTCCCATTGCCTCATAATTCATGCATATTTGATACAAGATTTCTTACCCCACTTAACCGTTACTTTTGATCACTAATGACCCACTTGCTGTTTTGAGCTTTATCCTTTTCACAACCATATTAAAAATGTGAATCGAATCCTTTACGATCATATCTTATATCTCAATCTATGGAAAGACCTTCTAGAAGATAGACATAATTTAAGGGAACAGAAGCTTTGTCTTTTAGCTAAATCCGATTCATGATCGTGTCTCTGAAGCTTCGTGTTGTATTTTAAAATATTATAACTGTAGTAATCAATAGTAGTTTAATTGAAATTAAAAATTAATTTAACGTTTGAATTAGTTTTCGAGCGTAATATAAGGTCAGTGTTTCCGGTCTTCAGTGCAGGGAGATAGATTGGTACAAATACAATAATATTGGATGTGTTTTTATATAGTATCTGTTATGCTTGATTCCAAAATTAATCAGGACTAGAAGAAAATGAGAGAGAGTTAAATTATAATAATGCTTATATTTAAAAAGGATAATAGGTATTTACCCCTTGTCATATAGCGAGATGCGATTTATCCCCTATTAATATATATTTTTTGGATTACCCCCTGTATTTTTAGGGAATCCCCTAAACGTGTAAAAAACAGTGAAAAACCAGGGGGTAAATCAAAAAAACAAGTTTACAGGGGGTCCTAGGGGGGTAAATCATAGAACTTTTCATATTTCAAGGGGGTAATCCAAAAAAAATATTAATAGCTAGGGGGTAAATCGAATCTCACTTATATGGTAGGGGGGTAAATACCTATTATCCCTATTTAAAAATAGTTAAGTTGTTATCTGAAAATGACAAAAAATTTAAATTTGATAGTATATAGCTACAAGAATTAAAAATAAAAATAAAAAAAGTTAAATATGAGATAGAGTTTGAAATGCGTACTACAGTTTTTATCTCCGTATCAGTGGTTTGAAAAAAATCTTGTATTCAAATGTGTGGAATTCTTTGGAATTAGGCAAGTTTATCGAGATGATATAATTCGGAGCGGAGTTAGACAAGGAAGTCCTATAAGTTTTCCAAGAACTAGACAAAGTACCAAGAAGACACAAATCTTGAATTTCATCATCTAGAGTAAGATTCATCATCGAAAATTGATTTAGGATCCCTTGAAAAGTGTTCAAGTGACCGATTATTGGTGAACCATCATTATACCTCAATGACATCAATTGCTTGAACAATAACAACTTATTGTTCCACGTCTTTCTTGCATACAACTCTTCAAGTTTGATCCAAAGAGAGCGAATGAATTATTTTATCGTCAATAAGATAAAAACAACCATTGAGTTTAATTGTTTTTATCTTATTTTTGTAGGTATTCAAACATTGATATTTATTTGTTGTTAGATAGAGCATTGAATAAGCTTTCCAACATTTCGAACTGGGCACAAATCGGAGTTACGATTCTCAAATTATGGCCAAAATAAGATTTCGTTTTTCTGTTGAGCGCGCTAAGCGCAGAGTTTGGCGCTAAGCGCGGTGTGCGCGGTTTTGAAAGTGTATAAATAGAATTCTGAATAGAATTTTAGGGTTGTGCTTTGGGGTATTTGTTCCTAAAGTTATCACCTTCATTTTTTTAGGTTAGAGCTTAGAAAACAACATTTGTGGCTTGTAATCGGATGATTCAGGGTTGGGAGCTAGGTTGATCGTAATTGACACTGCGAAAGATTTGGTTTCTTCTTCATTTCTTCTCCTTGCAAACTTCTATTTGTTGGGGTTTTGTTTGTAAGTATATTTGTTTTGTATGTATATTGATTACTCATTGTGTTGTATAAAACCTCTTTTACAAATCAATGTTGATGTTTATCCTTGTTTTTATTTTGTGTTTGGATTTGAGTTGCTTTAGAGATAAATTCCTCAAATATTGTTCTTGGATGAATATTTGCTAGGTTCTAAACTCTATAGATAGATTTAGACTTAGCATTTTACTGATACATTTAAAAGAGAGTCTCACACATGTTTCAACAATCTCTCAAACACTCATTCTCTTATTGGTTGAAACATGTGTGAGTCTTACCACTTTATGTGAAACCTATTTTTAAATTGAAGGATTTACAAATGTTTCAACCAATAAAAAAGTAAATATTTAAGATAGTGTTGAAAAGAGAGTTTGACACTCTTCATAAAACTACAATAATTGAATGTGCGGTATATATTACTTTCTTCGATTTCTTAATCATCAAACAAAAACACCCACATATGTTTAGTTAAAATAATATTTTACTGAATAGATTAGTTTTTGCTTTTTTATCATCACCGAATTTTATACATTCATGTAACTATCTCTATATTATTACTTTAATTTATATTTGATTCCAACCAAGTCCAACACAGCCCCACCTATAACTGTCTCCTTCCAACAAGGGTGAAGAAAAGCTTTTGTGTGCACGCAAAATTACTGACAAATTTCATAATTTTAAAAAACGTCACATAAAATAATTGATTCATGAATAACTATTTTGGTGGTACCCTTGTCGTACATCTCATTCCCTATACATTTTTAGCATTCAAATGTTGCTACAAGAAGATACAACATGGAAAAACCAGTACACAGCATAAATGGTGAAAGAGGAGTAGCAACCCATGACTTGGTGTTGGTGTAGTACTATGATTGATTATTGATGTCACGACTATTTAAAAAATCGAACCGAATCCGAAAATTGAAATGAGCTGAAGCTATAAACAAATCATTTTATTTGGTTAGTGAATTGAACATGTATTGTTCTAACAGTTCTAAAATCGAGTCAAATGATAAAAAATTGATAAACTAAAGATTAAAAATGTTAAAATCATGTTTTAAATTTTTTATTACAAAAATTAAAAAAAATAATAATAATAATTCAATTTTTTAACAAATTATTTAATTTGTGAAAAACTGAATTCTAATTGTTTGATACAGTTCTGAATTTTGAGCTAATATATCAAATCACAGTTTAGAGCTCAAGGTTTAAGAAACTTGAAGATTAAAATTTTTAAAGTTCTTGTTTCTAGAAAGAAGACTAGCCGCTTCAATCTACCATTAGAAAGAAAGATTGGTCACTTCACTCCTAAGCTTATTTGGAAGAAAAGACGCAAACTCTCTAATTCATCATCTTGAATTATTTGGTTGAATTAGAAACTTTTAAGATTAATTCTTGAGAAGACGAGTAGGTCTTTTTGTTTTGACCGAATCTCTAAATTTTTTGATATTTCTCTTTTTCTTTTTTCTTATTTAATTTGTTTCTGTTTATAATAAATTAAAATTAATTTTTTATTATAGTTCACTTTGATTTGATTGAATATTCTGACTAAATTGTAGCATGAATAGTCCTAATTGATATCATATCATGTGTGATATTTTTCCTTTTTACATTTGGTGATTAAATGATCTATCGTTATATATTATTGGGTTGACCTACTATTTTTATTAAGCATTATTATATGTATCATAATGCATTGTGTGAGTCCCACTTGAACCATGAAATGCAAAATGACGTTGGAAATGTGCCAAATCTAAGGCTTTTAGTGATAAAGATTAGATAAAATAAACAACAATCATGAGAAATTGATCATGTGATTTTGTGTCTCCAACTAAATTTGTTAAGGCTATATTCAGTTTCTTTCACCTCATCACCAGCCAACGACACTCAAAAAGAAAATGATGATTTCTTTTTGTTAAGGGAATAGAAAATGATTTCTAATAATAATAATGTTAATAATCAGTTTTAGGTGTAGAAAATTATTTTTATAATTTAAATTTCCGTTTTGGAGGAATCACTTTTAGGTGGTGCTTTGGACCTAGCGGTTCTTACTAGAAATGCTTGATGCTTTGAAAATTCAAATATTAACACACTAATCTAATCTTTTCTTTTTCGGATCCAATAATTAAATTAATCTCAAACAAAATTCATATCTTAGGTGTCTTTGTTTCACGGATAGAAAATATATTCATGAGAATGTGATATGGAAATACAATAATTTCATATTTATTTTAAGTTTTTTTTAAATTATTTTCAAATACTTTTATTTCCAGAAATTATTTTAATGACTTTTCTGATATTTATTTTCAGTGGAAATTTAATTTTTATAATTTTTAAACTAAATAAAATATTTAAATATTTTTGAAAATTTTTATTTTTACTAAATACATAGATAAAAATATTATTTTTAAGAATAAGAATTTTCAAAATATAATTTCAAGGAATATTATTTCATAACTTGAAATTGTTGAGAGTATAATCCAATTTTCGTAGCTAAAGTTCAAATTAATTAATATTAGAATTTGTTTTTTTCACAACCATTTTTTTTCTTGAATCTATTTCTCTCTCGACATGGAACTGGTTTTTTATTTGGAAGTATACTTTAAATGGTCATGGCGCTGGCCAAGTATTATTTCCACCATAAATCGAACTCGTTATTTCTCGAACTTCGTTCTTAATAGGAGCTCGTTTACCACTCGAGCCCAATTATTTGGTTCATTATGAAATAACTTTGGAAGGTACAGAAAGATGCTCTCCTTTTTTTCGTCTTAAAGAAACTAAACAATACAATCCGAACAAAATCAAGAAGAAGAAAAAATATCATAAGCTGAATTAGCCCCCCTAAATCAACCCAAAAATTATAAAGCTAGACTTCATAAACTCCTAAATCATAAACCGTAATTCTTCTAAAATTCTGATAACCATTTCAGCTGCTCTTGAAATGGGGTGTGGTAGTATAATGTTGCAGTAAATAATATGGTCCACATTTCAAATTTAAAATGGGTTAATATTTTCAAAGCTACTAGTAAACATTAGCCTCATTTAGATTTGTCTAAGTGCGAATATTATGAGGATTTTAACGAGCACAATTCTTAAAAATTAAGTCAGTCTAAATAATACTATCCAGACAAAATATATTGGGGTTGGCATTAACCGTTACATTACATATTTCAAATTTTATATAAGTGTTTGTCCTAATTACAACTCCCTAAAACAATATTTTAAAATTTTTGCATAGAAAACAATGGATTTGTTTATTTTAGTTTAAAAATATGGATTTTATCTGTATATTTTTAAAATATTATAAATTTTTTTATATTTGTTTTTTAAGTGAAAAATTAATTTTAACATCTTATAACATAAACATACATCATTGAAGACTAAAACATAGTTGAAATCGCAATGTTTTTAAAAAGTTATATCTCAAAAATAATTTTCATGAAAAATTATTTAAAATAGCTTCAAAATTAAATAATTTTTTAAAATTTTGATATCCAAATATTTTTTAATAAAATATTTAAAATAATATTTTAAGAATAACTTTTCAAACTAAATTTTTATTTTAAAAATTACGGAAAAAAATGAAAATTTTTATTACACAAAATTATGTTACACTATAAAAATTATTTTTAAAAAAATCAAAACAAAGTGGTCCAATATCTTAAAAATTAATAGAACTTAAGATAAATCCCCTGAAATTTTATAGTGTAAGCCCGATTGTTTGTCAATGATTCACTTATCTTGTTCTTATGCATTTGTATAATTTAAGATGAATTTCACACTTTTTTCATATGTTCAATGTTGCCTTCTGACGCAGAAGAATTAATTGATGTCCAATCAAAATTAAACATAATCACAAATTATGGAGGAACTTATGGCCTTGAATTATTTTGTCTTTCTTATAATTAGAAGTTTTTCGATTCATCATTAAAAAACGTGGGGTTTTATTGAATTCGACAATATAATTTTATTAATCCATTATGAAATAAATTCAGAAACTACCCCTAAAACTTCCAATATCCTATACCAATATTAGTTCATCATGGGCCAAAGGCCCAGTTTCTAAGTCATGTTAAAAAGTTTATTGCTTTTATAGATTTTTATTTGACACCCTTACACTTAAATCTACACCCCATGAACTATGTTTTTATCTTTGTGTTTTTGCTTAAAAAAAATCTTTTCTTTAAAAGTTCGGTTTTCTGCATATTTATCTATATAATACCATTTTTTTTAGTTTATTTGAAAAAAATATCGAACATTAAAAAAAATGTCAGATTTTTGAGTTTATTTGAAGAAATGCCGAATTTTTAAAAATATCCAATAAAAATTTATTGTTTTTTTAAAAATTATATGATTTAATACCAAATTTTCTAAATATTTGGTGCACTTATACCAGTTTTTTCAAAAAATTTGGTGCATGACAATTGGTTTTTTTTTTTTAAATGTCTTCGTAACTACTAGATTTGTAAAAAAGAATTAGCAACCTATAGTCTTAAAATTTTACATTCAACACATTCTACTTTTTCCATCTTTTTCAACTAAAGTATCAGAAATAATATAACGTTCATCAATTAGAGATGTATGTGCGTCTTTAAGACAATCTAAAGAACGATTAAGATTATGTATCTCATGTTCAAGTGTCATGATAATTTATTTTTGGAGAGAAATTTCTTAAAAGCGTTTATAAAATCAACATACATGTCATTAAAGGCTTTCGACAATTCACTATAAGAATATTCATTTTTGGAGTCAGAATTATACACCTTTGATGTTTCACCTTTCTTACGTGCCATCGAACATAAGTTGGCACAGGTACTCATGATCTGAACTTGAGCAATAATCTGAGAAGGAGCTCTCATCCTCTTCTTCCCACGCGATACAGGCTCTACGACCTTTAGAACTTCTTCCCTTTGTCTTGTAGAATTTCTTATCTTTCTTTTTATGATGTTTGGTGAGACTCAGACAAGTTGTTCTATAGTGACCCAATTTACCACACTCGTAACACGTAATATCATCATTCTTTTTCTTGTGTTCTTTCTTAGGCGGGTGAATATTTATGAAGTTTATTAAACATTTGTTATAATGCTTGAGCTTGTTCCTTTTCAAGTATCTATTGTATCGCTTGACAAATAAAACCATCTCTTCATTTTTAGGAGTATCTTCGTCAGAATTGTCACTTTCTTCCTTTGATTTACTAGCTTGAGATGATGAAGCTTTCAGATAAAGATCATGTTTCTCTTATTTTCCTTTCTCTTTTTTTCTCGAACTTACTTTGCTTTCGGCAAGTCGTTTAACTTTATTTTCATGCTTGACTAACTTTTCAAATAGCTTTGTAATGTCCAAAGTACTAAGATCGTTTAATTCTTTTATAGTGGTAACCTTTGATTGTCACTCCCTGCACATAGATCTCAATATTTTGTTAGCACAATCTTTGTTGGAATAGGTTTTACCCAAGTTTCTTAATTTGTTGTTTAAGTTGAGGAATCTAGTTTGCATGTGTAGCGGTGAAAATTTGAGACTGGAGCCATTGGATTGACTCAGCTTGTATTTTAGTGAAAGTCGCCACCGCGCTTTATTGTTTCCAAAGGAAATGGGAAAAAGAGCGAAATAAAACCCAAAGAAGTTTTTCAAATCAAAACTAATAAAACAAACAAAGATCTTAAGTTCGGGGATTGGTTATGCAAGGGGAAGGTATTAGCACCCCTCACATATGTAGTACTTTACAGGAATCTTTTTGAAAATATATATTATTGTTTTATTTGCTATTGTTTGTATTTTGTGAAATAGAGTGGGATGGTGAGAAGGGAGTTTTATTATGCTCGACAAGACATCACATCTTGTGCCTACATACCCCTTTTGTGTAATAGGGAACTCAGAGTGTAACACCCCTCTAATAACCCGCAGCAATTAACAAAATTAAATCAGAGTAAACATGCAAAGGGTGTCACAATTCAAAAATAAAAGAAAACACACATTCGGCATATGTCATGCTTTCACTGAAAACATCTGATTATAACTCATTAGATAAAAATCATGTTTTACACAGTGGAATTGAATCATCAAGTCAACATTACATCGTTAATGTATCAGACTTCAAACAAATAAACGAATGGAGTCAAAATCGAAAACTCAAAACATCGCATTCCCAGTGTTACATCTATCAGAGCATGACACCGACACAAAACTAAACCGACTTATGAGCTAATCCTCACCAAGTCGCGCCGCTATCCTCAATCTGAAAATGACAACAAGTAAGGGTGAGTCTTATCACAGTTAACCAATGTTATTGCATCATAAATAACAATATATCATAGTTATATCATTCACCCAATCGTTTCATATTCAGACACATCATCGTCTCACATCTACAACATCAAGTTATCACATAACATATATTAATCATGTTATACAAAAATAATGCATATGTATGAACTGACACTATGCATGTGGTACCAACATCATCAATGGGAAAACCCACCGACCGATCTATCATCATCCAGATACGGCCCTGCCAGCACAGATTCCACACAGTGGGAACCTTGCCCTTCACTGAATCCTCTCATCATTAGGATTCAGCCCTCATCAAATGACTATGAATGCATGCAAACATATATACAACATACTATCATCATCATCATACTATGAGTAGCATCATCTTATACTCATTCATCATCATTCATCATCATCATCATTAACAAGTATGTCCATACATATGTATATTAGCATCATTCGATAAAATCATATAACAATAACTCATACAGATTCATCAGTTTCAAAAGTTACACGTCGCCAAACTTTCAAAATCACAAAACAGCAAAATTTGTAGGTCACACTGGCCAGACACGTACCATACGCGTACCACCAGGGCCAAAATCTCACAAAACACGCACCATACGCGTATGAGCAGAACCTGTTTATCACACAAAACATACGCATACGCGTACCAACATGCCATACGCGTACTAGACGGACACCATACGCATATCATACGCGTATGAGCAGATTCATTCATCCACACAAAACACACCCATACGCGTATCATCAAGGCATACGCGTATCAACCAGGTACCATACGCGTACGAACAGAAGGTGCAACCTGATGCACACACGGGGAGCGTATCATACGCATACCACCCCCTCCATACGCGTACCATACGCGTATCGTACGCGATCGGGCAGCAATTACCAAAAATCTGCAACTTACCCATTCGTCTTCCTCGCGAATTCATCTGTACAGCCTGCGATTTGGGTCTCAAAACCAGAAATTTCACATTCTAAACAACATAGAATTCACCCAACATCAACAATGATTCTAAAATGATTTTACTCATCACAACCTAAATCTAATCAATTATTAGGGATTAACATGTCCAAATTCCAATCCACATGATGAACACAAAATATAAATCCAAAATATAGAATCTATTGAATCCAAACAATACTCCTAATCCATACTATTATTCACAATACGATAATAGAGATTAAATGGAGAGTCTCCCCTTACCTTAGCCAAATTCTTGATCTTTGGTCTTTTCCTCTTCAGTTCTCCTTCACGTTCTTCGTGTTCCCAAAACTTTCAGTCTTTCACGTTCTTTCTTTCTTTTCCAATCCCAATTACTTTTATGAAAATAATAATAAAGTTAGTAAAAGCTTTACTATATCACACCCCCTTCTTTTACTATTTTCTCACATGGCCCAAATGCCATAAACCATTATTTTTCCATTATTTTCACAAAATCCTTAATAATTCTAATTATTAATTCAATATTCCAATTAAATTAATATTAAAATTATACAGGTGTTACACAGAGCATTTGTAGTTCCCCTAAAAAAGGAAAATAAAGAGGCAAAGTGACAAAAATGTTATTGGGTGCTAAGCTTTAACAATACAAAGTAAGTTTTAAAAGAAGTTTTTGGTTTTTAAGCTTAAACAATACAAAGCAAGGTTTTGAAATGCTGAGTTTTAACAATACACAACAAGTTTTAAAAGGAGTCAGACTTTAAAAATGCAAGTCAAAGGGTGAAATGCTAAGTTTTAGAAATACAAAGCATGGTTGTCTTACAAATGGCTAAGATTTAACAATAAAAATCATTTTTTTAAAGAGGGAGGGTGCTAAGCTTTAACAATACAAAGCACAAAGTAAACAAGAGCAAAAGAGGTGAGTACCTTGACAATTTTAGTCAATATCATCTCATTCCTTTGGATTTGATGATACAAGCAAATATCAATGAAAAATCAAGCAATCATAGTATACATCTCAGGCAAGTATTAATGGTAAGAATCTCTAGTAATATCATATGAAATATGACACATGTATTGTGATCAAAGTCAAAGTATGTTAAGTATATATAAACAAAGGTATTAATGTATACAAGCAATCTCAAGTATAAGGGTTATGAATAAAAAAATAGAACATACCTTAATGTCAGTAATATCAAATATGTATGAATGTGGGTGTGTATGATCATATGGACAAGTATTCTCAAGGATATATGGTTAATCAACAATGGATATCAAGTCAAAAAGTACATATAAAGTATATGGTAAAAGCATGTGAATTATCCAAATATGTGCACAAGTAAACAAAGTAAGATAAATCAAAATGGAGAATGATGACCCTCAATCAAGAGAGATTACAATCAATAAGTATCAAGTATATAAGCATGATGAAGACAAACATTTTTTGTTTTTGTAAACATTTAACCATATAAGTTTAAGTTTCAAAGAGTATGGTTGGTTTTATCATGGTATAAACAAGGGTATCAAGGTGTGATCATGGCATTGAGGAACAAGTGAATATTAACAAGATGTTGCATCAAAGTTAAAGAGAAAATTCATTGATTAAAATTAGGGTTTTAGCATTCAAAATAAAGTTCATTCATTTAAAAGTAGACTAAACCTTAAGTGGAAAATATTTGAATCATGTTATCTGTAACACCCCACTTTCCCATATCGAAAATAAACGAATTATAAATACATAAATAATCAGAGTAATACGAGTAGGATATCACATCTTCTAAACAATTCACAATAACATCACTTTATTTAATATTGATTAAAATAGAATATCCTATACTGCAGCGGAATTCAAAACAACTTATTAATTCTCATGGCACCACGGCCCCAACAAATAAATCATATCCACTAAACAGGTGGTCCAACAATAATGTCAAAATCAAGATACGTAACAATTTAACATTTAACTGAAAGGAAAACAAAACACAGCGTATCCCAACATCCCCGTGTTACGTATCAGAGCGACTCCTAAGACTCGATCAGGTAACACTCGAGAAATCCAAGCACTACTCTGGTACCTGGTTATCTATACTCCCGAAGAAGCACAGACACAACAACAGAAAAGGGGTGAGAATTACATTCAATAAATATACGGTGAAATATCACATGGTTAAGGAGTAGTATCTACACCACACACAAACACAATCATAAACAGATTCTCACACCATCAATCACACAACAACATCATTACATGACATTTACAAACAGTCAGATGAATGAAAATGTAACTATCGACTCTACATGCATGTGGTACCAACAGAGCATAAGCCCTCAACAGATGCCATTATATTAGAGGCAATAACAAGGCATAAGCCTTCAACAATGCCAATACAGGCCAACAACAGAGCATAAGCCCCCAACAACATATGTATGCAGTATGGACATCCAATCAACACAATTCAACAACACAAGGCTTCAGCCTTCAACTCATCGCCATTTAGGCTATCAACCAGCTCAACAACATGCAACTATAATTTTATTATTTTGTAGTTACATTCACAACAGTCAACACAAACTTATCACAATATTTTATGTCCAAAGCATAACTCTTACAGTCTCTCTATGTTTACCTAAGTCCTACAGTTTAAGTAACTCAGAAAGGTATTTATTTCACTCAAGGATCAGGAGAAAATCACAAAAATGGAAAATTCTGCACACTAGCGTAACCATACGCGTACAGCTAAGCCATACGCGTATACCCCCTTGCCCATACGCGTATCATACGCGTTTTGCCAGAATCAGATTTGCACTAAAACCTCCTCCATACGCGTATCACATTCTCGTACGCGTATGACCTCTCTCTCATACGCGTACCATACGCATTCCACCAGTAGGTTGTACTATGTTGGGACAGGGCTGCGTATCATACGCGTATAGCCCCCTGGGTGTGTCCCTCATACGCGTATGGCCTCAACCCATACGCGTATCATACGCAAACTGACAGGAAAATTGTCTTTCCAAGTCTGCATTCGCACCAGTCCGTTCTCACTCGTTTTCATCACTTCCCGTCTGCGATTTCAGGTCTAAAACATCATAATTTCACCTATTAACTCACACCTTTCATCTAGATTCATTAACCTATTATGCTACATCAATTTTAACATGATAACAACCAAATTCCTACTCATCAAATTGGATAATTTTACACTCAGATTCAGTTCTTTTTATGAACACAACAACAACTCAACCAACATCCAAAACCACACCAAAATTCATCAATCCAAAACAGAATTTCGTTCACAATCATACAATACTCATTAATCATGAAGAACAACATACAATTCAAATCAATTCACACATCAAAGGAGGAATCAACATGTCAATTATGAAACCTAAAGAGGGAAAGGAACCCTCACTACCCTCTCATGTTGTAATCACCATTTAGAGAACTCATTCTCCCCCCTTACCTTAGAATTGAGCTTTGATCCTTCAACAATGGTGGAGTTCTTCTACCTCTTGCCCTAGCCTTTTTCTCTGTTTTCACATTCCTCTAAATTTTGCCAAAAGAAACTATTCCTTCTAATTTTTCTTTATTTTTATTAATCTCTCATTAATCCTTAATTTGCTAATGGGCTTATTACACACCCTCCCAATTACTAATCACTACTTGGCCCAAATAACTAATTAATCATTTTACTATTTACTAATTAATTATTAAACTAATATAATAAAAATTAAATATCAGTTTAAGACACCAAATACACCCAACAATTACGTAATAAATAAATATCGAAAATTGGGGCGTTACATTATCAAATTCAAATGAAGTTTAACTCAAGCATATTATGACCACATAGGCATAAATATCCAATTAGGCAAAGGGATCAATAAAAAAGATTTCATATAAAGACCTTAAAATATATAAAAAAAAAAGTACTTGTTTTGGACTAAATAAAAGGTGATAAAATAAATATATTTTTTTAGGATTTTTAATATATTCTCAAAGTAAAGGGAATAAATAGAGAGTGTACAAAAAATTAGGTCAAAATAAATTAAATTGCTTGGTGAAATGATTAAAAGAAAATTGGGAAAAAAAAGTAAAATAAACTAGTGATAAAAATAAGGTTTGGATGCCAAGAGTGTTGAACTCAGGTCACAAGGGTAACCATGTCAAAATTATACCATTGGGCCAACACTATATGTGATAACAACACACCTTCATTCAATTATATTTAAAACAGGCCAAAAATACATAAAAAAAAAAACACAAAAGTCTGGGGCGAGGGGGATTCGAACCTTAGACTCAAAGGTGACAGGCGCGCGTTTTAACCATTGAGGTGGTGATACATCCATTAGTTTTGGCGCATTCATATAATTATATTTAAAACAAGCTTCAAAAGTTCAAAAATGGCGTTGAAGCAACTTCATCTTCAACCTTGGTTCATTCAAATTTTCAGAAATCATATTTCTCCATTTCTCAACCAAATGCAATGATGTAAATATGAAATTGCTCAGAATTTCACAACGAGTCCATAAATGTATACAACATAAATTTATTTTAATTATAGCTCTCTAATTTTGAACAAAACCAGAAAAATCCTATAAACTTCAAACAAAAATTAAATGGTAAATAACATCAATCAGTGGCAGATAAGTGAGGGCTTTTACTCCTCACATCAAGGCAAACATGATAGAGTCGAGAATTATTTAAAATGGTACTCCTAACATGAACTTCAAAGTTAAGAGAACTTACCTCTGAAGTGAGAATCAAATATGGAGTTAGAGCACTTCTGAAGATGATGTGATGATCCCTATAGCTTCAGTGAAGTCCCAGGAACGTGTAGTGATGCTTACTTTGAACTGAAAGTGTTCCCATCTCTCTAACCAAGTCAAATTGCAGTGATGAAAAATGAGTTTGGGAGATATTGATGAATGTGTTATAGTTGGTGTTTAACAGTTGTCGTTGCTTCTATATGGTGTATGGAAGGTGCTTGGATGTTTGGTTTGCAAGAAACTTGCAAGGAGAATGAAATTCGAAGAAATGGTTTGAGAGCTTGTAACAATGGAGTTTTTGTGGAAATTCTGGTGTGTTGAGTTCTAATGCTTGGTTCTATATTTATATAGGTTGCAAATGGCTTATGTAACTTGCAAATGGCTCATGTAACTTATAGAAATTGACCTGTAAGAGGTTTCCAACTTGGTTGAACACAAAAATGGACCTTAAGAACATCTTCATGGTGCCATCTTCAAAAATTCAATTATCCTTGCTCAAGTGTGCTAATTTAATGCTCTTGGAATTTTTGGATAGCTTAGATTACCCTTTACAACTTTCATGTTGAGCAGTTGGCCTAAATCAATTGAGATCTTGGTGAAAAATGCCTCACAACTTTGAAGCTTCATTTTGACCAATTAATATCTTCCAATCCATGCATTTTTTGGAATCCATCTCCTATGGAAAATTTGTAGCATGAAATGAGATCTTCAAGTACATCTTTGGAGCATGAAAAATGGTGGCTTGATGAAGAAGTTACAAGTCTTCAAAGTTGGGTATTTGAACATGACTTTTTCCATAACTTAGAAATTTTTCATAAACCCTAATTTCTTCTTTGAAACTTTTTGTTGATTTTCTTGATTAAACTTGATAAAATGGTTTCATAAATCATATTCCCATGATCCTCTTGACCTTGAAAGTCCATAGTTGATCAAAAATTCCAAAAGTCAAAGTTGATTCTTGCATAGTTGACTTTTACCATTTGAAAATGCAATTTTCCCAATAATAATGAATCAAGCCCTTCTTGCCAAATGGATGATATGAGTAGGATATAATGAAGTACTTGAGGTTCTTGAACCATGTTTTGAGCCAAAAGATCATGCTTTGACCAAAAGTCAACTTTCCCAATGAATTAGGTCAAAACCCTAATTTGTGTACCAGATGAATTTGAAAGTTGATGCTCTTGATTTGAAGCACTGTTGAATTTTTTATATGAGGGGAATAATTTAGGCATGTGAGAAGCTTGAGTCTCTTTTTGAGCCATAAAAACCCTAATTGCCTTAGCTCCTTGATCAATCACTCCTACCTTGTGAAACATTGTGAAACAAGCAAACACATTTTTTGTATAATTGAGGTTAGTAATGATGCATGAATGATATTTATATGATATGAATGATGATAATGATGATCAGACTCTAATGCAAATGAAGTGGGATCTTAGGGCCAAAAATTGAGGGATGACAACTGCCCCCTATTTAAGTTTCTTCTATCCGGAGATGTGAAGATTAAAATCTTCATCTCGACGTGATAGGAGGGACTTAAATAAAAATAAAGCACAATTTGGGCCCTAAGAGACCACAAGTATGCTTAAGCTATGATATGAATGCAAGACTTCAACTTTCACGAGGAATGGCAATGAATAAAATAACATCCTTAATTCAGAATAGAAGAAAACAGAGTAGCTCCACTGGGAAAGAAATAAATAAAATGGAGAGAGATCATAACTCCATTGGGGACGATCACCTACTATCAACAAGTGATATCCTAGGCAAAGGTAATACCCGAGACAATGAATATTACCTACTACCAAACAAATGATAGCCTAAGCAAAGGTAATATAAGAAGCAAAGGAAACAATTTATCTACTACCATAACAGTGGTAGCCTAAGCAAGGTAAATGACTCCAAGGGCAAAAGATATATCACCTACTACCGAATGAGCGATAGCCTAAGCAAAGATGATATAAAAGGGCAAAATATATTACCTACTTAGAAAATTGATAGCCTGATCAAAGGTAATATAAGAAGCAAAGGAAACAAATCATCTACTACTATAACAGTGGTAGCCTAAGCAAGATAAATGACTTCAATATATCACTTACTACCGAACGAGTGATGGCCTAAACAAAGATTATGTAAGAAGTAAAGGGAAACAATTCATCTAATACCATAATAGTGGTAGCCTAAGCAAAGATGAAGAGACTCTAGGAAGAACAATCCATCTACTACCATAGTGGTAGCCTAAGAAAAGATGAAAGGACTTCAGAGGCTGGAAATATATCACCTACCATCAAACAAATGATGGCCTAAGAAAAGATGATACAACTCCATCAACAAGATTCCACATAACGAGGTTCAGCTTCTTCTTTAACTAAATCTTCTACCTAGAAAGGGTAATAGACAAACTCCTTGGAAGGCAACCATTTGATGTGGGGTCTTCACGATGAACTATCTCTATCATAATGAAGAGATTAACCATTCATCGGGGATAACTAACAATCTTCACTGGGGATTAACAGACTGCTCCAAAGAGACCACTATCTTCATCCAAGAGAAAATTCTGGAACACACAAGTTTCTCAAATAAAGAGAACATCGCTTGCTGTCTGGTGATAAATCCAACTTTCTGGGAATCATAAACAAATTCTTGTTGAGGAGATAAGGTTTTCAATTGTGCAAAATAAATGCACTCTCAATCTAGGAACACCGCTTGCTGTTTTGGATCCAATGTTTGTCGTTATAAAGCGAACCAATACTCGACATTTCATTATAAAAATTCACAATTCCTAAAGTGGTGACCACCATGAGAAACTTCGATGATCTTGAGGAAGAAGACACTAAATGTGCACCACTAGCATTGTCACTATTGATAGATAAACTATCCTAACCTCATAACATTTCCTCTTCAGAAATTTCCAATTTATTTTTCCATTACCATGTTTTGCCTTATTTAAACAATGAGTTCATAAATCACATCGCTCAGAAATCGTTTCCGATTTAACTAAATATGTTTATGCTGAGTTTGATATGTCTGATTTTCTTCTGAGTTAAAACACCTTGCCCTTACATACCTTCTGCTTAGAGGATAATATATGATATATTTATTTTATTTGATTCTATTTTACCTCATAAATTGATTCTATTTGAAATTAATATTTATTATTTTTAAATTTAAACGTGATTTTTATACTCAAATTTAACATTTAACTCAATTTAACATGAATATTTTCAAACATAAATCATTTTATCTTCAACCCACTTTTAAGCAAAATCAATCAACTCAATCATTTTATTTTCAACTTATTTTTAATCAAAAATAATTTTAAAAAAACAATTAACTCTTGAATAAATTTTTAACGCAACATAATCAATAGAATTAAAATCATTCCCCTTTCTCATTTCCCCTTTCTTAATTTGTTTTACGAAGCGAAGATGATCCCTATTGGAACGTACCATAGCTTAGAGTTTTGAAGCACGATCTTGTTAAAAGTGTTGTGACTGATGCATGATACTCCTTGGCAAGGTAGATCACGGATGGGATGTGTGGGGTCTATACATATTACATACACCTCAGTTAAGTAACAAATAACACAACAACAAAATGTAAAAGGAGCAATTGCAAAAAGTGCCAGCGCTGAGGATTAAAAAGAAGTGAAAATAAAAAGCATTTGTCCATATCATGTCATGTTAGTATGTTTTGTTAATTGAACTTTGAAGTGGATCTATAAAAAAAAATGATGTCGAAGTGGTGTGGTCGTAATTTCCAAGCTCATAGAAAGAAACAAAAAAGTCAAGCACAACACAAATCGCGATCTTTCCTTCCTTCCCTCCCAAGTCCCTGTCTGGCCGCCACTATCAAAATTCCAATCCATTTCCCTTAACTCCTTTTTATGTTCTAAATAATCTTAAACAACACACAGTTTCCAACAAACAAACACGTACTAATTTCCTGTTTTCTCCACAATGCTTCGTAACCTCTTTCTATTCGTGTTGTTATTACCCTTCTTATTCTCTTATGTCCATTCACACGAAGAGTCGGGTCCTTGGAGATGCGATTCCGGGTCAGAGATCCGAATTGACTCCAATTTCCAACCCGGTGTTATTACACTCGATGGTCACGCCGACGATTGGAAGGACATTGATGGGTCCCAGTTCGCCCTTCTCCCCGCTCTTGACCCTGATGCTGAGAGTGAATTCAATGGCGGAAAAATGAGCGTTAAGGTATTAATTGTACCCTTTTGTTATTCACCAAATTTGTTAATTTTCTCATCATATTCATTGTTTTGTTTCAGAGTGTGCATGATGGCCGTGATATTTTCTTTTTGCTGCAAGTTGATAGTGATTACGCATACTCTACTGGGTAAGCTGTGTCATACAGGGTAGACTGAATCTTGTCTGCGAGTTTGATTTGTTGAGCTTTGTATTAGATTAGTTTAAGTTGTTTGGTTTTGTTTTGGTAACATCATCCTAACTACCCATTTTAGTGTATGTTTGCTTTAACGTTTGGAGCAATCTAAATTAATTCTGGTTGTGTAGAATTGATTTTGACATGTTTCGTTGCTCTGGAGTAGAATTTATTATGTTTTTTAAAATTGATTCTACTTGAAGATTTGAAGATATGGTCTGTAGCTTTTGAGTCTAAAAAGCTGTTCCACCCACTTTTGCAAAAAAATTATTCAAACATACAGAAATCACTTTATCTTCAATTCACTATTAACCAAAATCAATTTACTTAAAATCAATTTTTTTCACTGCACAACCAAACATATGCTTAGTGGGATTTGGATCTTCCCTCCCAAATCAATGTTGCGTTGGATGTGTGGTAAGACTAGAAATGATAGGATTAGAAATAAAAATATTAGAGAGTATTGGGGTAGCGTCTATAGTAGAGAAGATGGTGGAAAATAGACTTAGGTGGTTTGAGCATGTAGAAAGAAGACTTGTAGATTCCGTGGTAAGGAGTGTAGATTAGTTGGAGAGAAGTCAAATAACTAGAGGAAGAAGAATATAAGAGAGGTTATTAAGAAAGATCTCGTGATTAACGATTTGGATAGAAGCATGATCTTGGATAGAATATTATGACAAAAGTTGATCCATGTAGCCGACTCCACTTAGTGGGATAAGACTTAGGTTGTTGTTTTTGTATAATACTCAAACTCTAAACCTTACTTTAGAGGAGTTAATTAAGTTGTTTGATTGTTGAATTAGCTTGATTTATTTATCTTGATAAAGTTATAAATAATGATTATGTTATTGAGGGTCATACATGATTGGATATAAGAGAAGACAAGAAAGTCTTTCTCATATTACTATATGATAATTGATAAGCCTTTAATAAGTTGGTGCGTTTCTTTGGTGATGCAGTGAAAGCAAGAATTGTCCCTCTGTTGCACTCATGTTTCCAATTGGGGATAATGCTTCCTATCATAATGTAAGTTGGTGTTCTCAACAATGTGTTCTCTGAACTTCACTTCATGTTTTTTAAGTATACAAGGGGTTTGGATAAACAACTTAGGCTTCGTTTGGGAGTATGGAGGGGAGGACTTTGGAAGGAAGGAAAGAGAAGAAAAGAAAGAGAAATCTTCCATCTTATTCAAGAAAGTGATTTTGTTGAGAATGATAAGAGAATACTAATGATTAATATATTTTTAATTTTGATTATATTAGAACAACATGAAGGGTTTAAAGATTTTTTTCTAAACCCTCCAAAACTTATTCGAGTTCCCCCAAATCAAAGAGATTTTGTGTTATGAAGAAAAGTGGACTCCCCATTGAAGTTGGGGTCTATCATTTCTTAATTTTTCCTTTCCTCAATTTTCAAAAGATCTCCTCTAAACTCTCAAACAAATCCTTAGCCTATGTTTGCGAGTTGGATTTTGGAGGACTAAGTCCATATTTTGATGTATATTTTATATATTTAATTAAAAGAACATGATAAACGATCATATAATACTTCAATCACACTTACTTCATTTTTCAAAACATTTATAGTATCCTCAATTTAAATAAGAAAAGTATGTTGCCCCCTCCCCTCCAAAACTCAACTCACAAACAAAGCCTCAATGAATCTGTATGATTGACTTATTTGAGCTTATCTATTGACATTAACACTTCTGATTGTTTGGCAGAGCTTATGATGTATTCATAAGCTTTTTTCAACTTATTTTTATAAGCTCTCCAAGATTGTTTGGAAATAGCTTATGATATGCTCGTAAGATGTTTATAGCTTGTTTCCATAAGCTCTGCAAGATAACTTATGAAAATAGTTTATAACTAATATCAAACTTATTTTATTTTATCTTTTGTTATAGAAATAGCTTAGACATCTACTTATATGACAAAATTTTATATTATAAGCACTTAATTAATTTGTTTATCTAACCGTGGCCTTAATCGAACACTTTCAGATAGTGCTTATGGTAAACATATTTTTGTATAAGCTGTTTCTAAAATTGAAGAAGGAATTTGAGAAAACTTTGTTATAAAGCTTTCTATAAAATATTTTTATAAGCTATTATGGGAAGCTTATCAAAAAAGTTGAAATAATTTATGGACATGTCATAAGTTCTTTTAAACACTTATGCATAAGTGGTTTTGTTAGAAGATTAGCCTAAATAACTTCTTCATAATACATCTCTTATCCTGATCTTACTGAAAGATCTTTGTGAAACATTGATTGATAAAAAAAGGTGTTAATTGTTATAAGATGGGTGGCTGTGAGGAACATTCAACCACATGCACGAGTAAGACCTGCAAAGGTCATGAAGTGGACATTATGCACTTTTCAATTGGAAATGCTATTCCAGGACGACTTTATGGTGGGAATCCCATTAACAATAGAGATGCAAATGGCGGCGACAGGTGATTAATAGAAAATCTCCTTGACTTTCACCATATTAGTTGAGAATTTTAAGATGATTCTAACTATAACATTGCTATCTTTTCACTACATGTGTTAATTCAGTTTTGTATTATCGTCCATACAGGTTTGGCCATTTGGTTGATCTTTATGCCTGGAATCCGCATTGCAGATACTTGGATGGAATGGGCCCTGCGAATTCTGGTATGTATAAACGTAACATCTTTCTAAAATCTTGACACCACTACTTGCTTCAGCCGCATAAGAAACAACGAGATATTGTTTTAAGCCATGCATGAGAATGTAAATTAGTTTATTCCTTTAGCTTAGCTATGTCAAATCAAGGTTTGTGTTTGATATAAATCTCTACTTTGCATTATAATAAAGTTATTTCACACATGTTTTTGTAAAATAAATTATCTGTGTCCCACACATCCAATTTTATAATTGGTGCTACTTAACAAGATAAAAGTGGATTCCGAAATGATTAAGCACTGATTGGATTTGAGCATGAGCATGATGTCTTAAGTTACTTTAAGATTGCTTCTTCCACTTGGTGTTTTAATGCTATGCTAAGATTACGTAGACAACTTATTAGTGCCTAATTTAGATAAAGACGATAAGCAGATAGTTATGTTTGAAAGTGACATACAGAAGATTGACAAGTGCATTTGTTCGGAGTTGGGACCACACTTCATGATTCTCTATATATTAGTAGTCATACTTGCCTTTTTCATCATTTCCTTCATTTGTTTCAATGTGATTTTTTAATCACTACTTTCTGTTTGTGGCCAAAATGACAAAATATGAGCCCCATAATGCCAAACAAGTTTGTTCCTTTTCTTTTTCTTAGCAAACCATCATTTCGTTGAGTAACTTATTCTTTCTCTCTTTCTACAACTTCTATCTTTGATCTCTATGAGAATTGTGAATTTACATATATACATTTTATGTATAAAATTGTTGGCCATTTTGTAGCGTCAAAGATGTGATAATGTGTCTCTTTTCGAATTGTTAGAGACCTTCAAAGGAAGACACTTCTCACCTCGTGACCTTACAATTAGATATATAAGCTATAACCCTACAACGTGGATTATACATTTAATCTTGTTTTCAACTCCCTTCTTTTGTTGATGATTTTCTCCGTCGTTATGTAATTTTTATTCTAGTGACATACATTAAGCATTGCCCCTGTTCTGTTTTCAGTTAATGATTCTAGTGCACAGAATGACTGGAAAGGTGCTTGGTGGCATAGTGGCTTTACAGTTCACTCAGGTAATTCTTTTATAGATTTGGTGGTGAAACTGTGACATGACTACAACCACAATTTAAAACTTTGTTAAAGTATGCCGCCGTATATGTCTATATGCTAACCATGAACTGTGATGGACCCATGGATATTTTGCAGTGGGAACAATACTCATAAATTTCTTGTAATGAATACATATAAAACATAACTTTTATTTTTAATGGCAAATTGTTAGAATATATTTACACTCTTTCCAGACCTTGAACCCTGGACCTCCAACTCCTTTTTATCCCTTAACTCAACTGTTTCAAGACCTCCAACTCCTTTTTAACCCTTAACTGTTTCAAGATCGTTAAGCTATACCTCTCACTCTATATATAAAGTAAATAAAGGATAACTATATTTTATACAAAATGGGGTAACGGGATAACCCCTAGACTAATTATAGGAATAATCTATAGAACATATATTTAATTTAAAACCAAACAAATAAATGAGGAAGAAGAGGAGTAGAGTTATTAAACGACTATTATTTAAAAAAAAAAAATGACAATATGAATAAAAAAGAGAAAAGAAAGAAGAAGAAAAAAAGAGAAAAGAAAGAAGAAAAGAAGACTTCTAAAAAGAGTAACAAAGAAAAGAAATAAGAAAGAAGAGAAAAGAATAAGAAAGAAGAGAAAAGAAAGAAAGAAGAAAAGAAAAAAGAGAATAGAAAGAAAAAAGAAGAATAGAGAAGTAAAAACCAACTTGAGAAGAGGGGATTGCAAGCGGCGACGCTAAGAAACGAAGCAAACGGAGGCAACGACGGTGAGAAACGAAGCAGACGAAGGCGACACAAGGAAGAAGACCGTGAGAAGAAAACTCTGAAAACTGAAATGAAAGCGTGTGAGAAGATTGAATCCTTTGTATTGTGTTCTGAGTTGGGGAAAATTGGAAAATTTTCACAAAATTCCTCCAACGTTTATTTATTTTAAGGGTAAATCTAGATTTTCGCATTCAAAGCCGCTCGGGTCTCTACATGTAACCAGAGTTATCAAATATCTGCAATTGTGGCGCTATGGCGGGTATACATGGCGGTATTTGGGCACACCGCAATGGTAAATATCGGCCGATATTGCATATTTTTCCGCTATAATCCGCTATAACGGCGCCACAGTGTCCAGTATGGTGGAATTTTGGCTCTCCGCCATGGACAATAATGTAAGTAATTGAATAATTATTTACCATTTCTCTCTCAATTTTATATTTGATTCTAGATGATATTCATAGCATAGAAAACTCTTTCAATTATTTATCAAAGATAACTCTAAAAGTAAATATTCCAATAGATATACTATATGTTTTGAAGTCTCCACAATTTTCTTTAGAAAGATCACTAATCTCCCCTAATTTCCAAGCTAGGGCTAGGGATTTTGTTTTGGTGGAGTGGCTCATAACATTTTATGATTTTGATTTTTACAAATAATAGTGGGTTAGTTGTTTTGAAATTGAGAAAATAGGAGAAGCACTAATGACATAAAATAATTTTACATTATCCAATGTATGATGCATATTCCGCCAAATCACGAAGATATTTTAAAATAACTTGGTTGACATAGCAGACTAATAGTTTTTTTATTGGGATGACAGTGTAAAACTATTTTACATTGCGCGCATCCTTTAATCTCTTTTAAATTTTCCTTTCATTCATCTTAATACTTAATACATTATTTTTTTATGAAGAAATAAATACATTTATATGTATATGTTTTAAGTAAAAACCAACAGGAGGGCTAGGGTTGGGTCTAGCAGGAGGGGTTAGTCTCCTACAACATGGCAAACCAAGGTCCGAATCTTGACTTGGAGAGACACTCATACTTAGTGTCAGAAAGTGCTTTGAATAAGATTATCTTCTGTGGAGGAAACTTATGGGAAACCAAAACAATATATAATAAGTAAAAAATTGAAAATAGAGCATGAATTGTGAATGTCATGCATAGATGATATATAGCATGTCTCTGCATCATTTATGTCCTGTCTTGTGAAATTCTACCTCAACAGCACTTCAAAAATTTTCAAATGTGTAATTGCCTACTGCTTTCAATAAATTAATATAATTGATGCTGTTTCATCTAGGTAGGTTAATATAATTTCCACTAAGTGCCAAAAGTTCACTGATCTGTAAAAGAAGGACGACTCTCACATTACAAGTCGGTTTTCTAAGGGGGGTTAGAATTCCGCATTCATTGTGGTTCGTTCCTAGTTGTCTAATTGTAGCATTTTGGTTTCCTTTATTGCAACCTACAACACCTTCTTTATGTTGGGTGTGAAGGGGTGAATTTAGTCTCGTATTGTCTAGAGATATGGCCAATGTTGTGTTTATAAAGTTTGGGCAAATCTCACCTTGGAAGGTTGAGTTAGGCCCAATCCAAATTTTAAGAGTTTAAACGTATTTTAAATTAGTTATTTATTTTTAGGATTGAGGAAATCTAATATTATGTTAACCTTCACTCCAATAGAACAAGGAAACGAGCAGAAGCTTAGTGCATAAGGAAGCCCTACTTTAGGAAATTGAATCACCTACAGTCAGGTTTTTGTCGCATTCACACCGTCAAAATGTTATTTATTAACCGTTTGATCTTGATCGCACGGCTCAGTAAAAACAGATTTGATTTTCTCAAAATTACCAGTTTTAAATCAGAAGTGTCTGATCTTGATCAGACGGCCAGCTACGGTTGAATACGTGAATGCATGGTTTTTTGACTGAAGTAAATATGGGTTCCTAATTTGATGAGATTTTTGTATTACTTAAAGATTATATATACTTTGTATTATTCAAAGACTAAATTTATATTAAAAAGGCTTCTTCTAATGTATACAAGTCAAATAGGTGTTGTATGATGCTCAAGTTTTTTTCACCATTGGATCAAAGAGATCTACCAAATATTAGGAGCACTAACTATACTAAATCCTTCTCTCCTCATCTCACGGCACATCTAGTTCCCTCTACCTCATTGCCATCCACATCACCATCTCAGACGGCAACTTTACCGCTGATCTCTCCTTTCCTCTTCCTTCTCTGTTCATACGATCCACCTCCACCAGACCCAAATCTGTATTACTGCAAAGAGAAGCAGCAATTCTGACAGAAGCTTTAAATTGACATCTTTGCCTTGAGCAATCCACAAGGTCATGAGGTGACCGATGTTGGGAAATTGGTTCGTGCCGAGGGTTGGGCTTGCGTTTGGGGTTAGGAGGAGAGAAGTAGATGTTGAATTTGAAAGGAGAAGAAGAAAGGGAAGAACAAGTAGGCAAGGGAGAACTCTGTAATTATTAAGGGATTAAATTGATGACAAATCCGTCTTATGCTTAAGCATAATTTGGATTCTATTGCAAGTTGCAAACCTGTATATGATATGAATATCGGTCGGAGATGCATCAGTTAAATTATGAAATCTGTTTTTCTACTCTATCATTTAGTTTTTCTGCATCGTTTTGCTATAAATTAAATTACTACTTATATGTTTATCTATAACAGGTTTTGTACAGGATGAGAGTCCTTATGCAGAAAATGGAAAAAAGGGCACATATTTTTTTGAATTCTCCAGACCTTTGAGGACTATGGATCATCTGCAACAGGTTAGAACATAGAAACGTATACGCCGCATTCTGAAGTTTTATTTGCTTAGGGATTATGGATTTATTTGAAATTCAACAAATTGTAGCGATATCGTTAAAATGTTGCAAGTGCATTGTTGTCTTAAAAGACGATGTAGTGATTGATATCTATCTGCGCAAGTAAAATGGTACAAAATTATGACTTACAGGATGTGCAATTTACCCTCGGCGCATCAAGCAAGATGTCAGTCGCATTTTGGTATCCAGTAGACGGTCAGCCATGGCACGGTTCGGGACACTATTCGATTAACTGTGATTGGGTTGCAATTGATATAGCTCAGAGCAGTTCCGCGTCTTTGATTGGCAAGTCAGTAGACACAGGATCAAGTAGCTCATGGAATATTGCAAGTGCATTTTCACTTATACTTTCAGTAGTAGCACTTTGTGTGTCTGTGTTTGTGAGTTATAGAGTGTTACACCCCAAGGGTGTTCAGTTTACTCCAATGGAGGAGCTTTAAATATTGTATTAACAGCTTGAGTTTGGGATTGTACTATTCATCCACGATTGTACTAGATAGGTTTGTAGTACTGTTTAGTGCTTTCTCTTGCCTTATTTTTAAATTCTATTTGAAGCATTACTTTAGTTATTTTACATAGTGTCTGAAAAGTGTCTAGTTCAATAGTCAAGTATAATGGAGCTCCATCCTGTGCTTAAAGTAAAATTGGATTAATAATATACTAATATGTATATATGTATAGCTGAACTGAATTAAAGGCATTAGGTAATGCAATGGTTGATGTTATTGTCATACAAGTATTTCAATAATTAAACATTTTATTGCAAGGAGAACAAGAGGGGGAACTTTAGATGAACTGAAAAGTAATTTCTTCTTGCTTGAAGGATTCTAATAAATAGTGTTCAACATTTTGTCAACAGATATAAATGAGATTGATCTTCATACACCTATGCAATATGCATGATGATTGTCCAAATATTGATTTTGATACACTATTAGTATGAAGTATGTATCTTCTATTGGATATTAGATTCAGAGTAGCATGCTCACATTTTCAATTAAGAGAAAGATAGGGTCTTGTGGAGCTGCTATCTCTATTTATGTGGGACTGACTCGTTTTTTACACTTTACACACTCTGGCTAAATAAGTAAATTATTATTGAAATATAAGTGAAATATCTTTAACTCTTTTTGAGGTGCTTTGTCTAAATAATTAAATACTTAAAAATTACAAATACATTATGCATATTTAAGGAATTTATTTAGATACTAAGGGTGTGTTTGGATTGACGGTGTTCTAGCAAAATTGAATTTGGTAGAATTGAGTTTAATGGAATTCATTTATAGTTGGATACATTTATGTAAATAAAATAAACAATAAATTACAATGTAAAAATCATCCAAAATCAATTCTGAAAGTAGAAACTACAAATTTTAACTTCAAATAGAATCAATTCTGAAGACAAAATCAATTCTAATTTTGCTTAATCAAACATCTTAAAATCATCCAAAATCAATTCTGCATCTTTAGAATTGCTTTTGGTCTTTCCAAAAGCCAAACCAAACATGCACTAAAATCAAGATTCTTCTTAACGTAAAAGACAAAGTTAACATGTTATGGTTTCCTCTCCCACAATTATAGAGACTAATATCTTCCAACACATATAAATATTGTCTCTTTTTTACTTTAGCTAGCTTAACTGTAAAGAAATCTGTAAAATCACATAAAATGAACACTTCCAGAATTTGTGACATTGTCAGTGCGAGTTTTCGTTGTCAATTGTGAAGTACAAATTTGAGCTAAATATAGTGTATAAGAAATATATTTTGTAATCTGACAAACCATAACTTATCTTATTGAAACACAATCAATTCATATTGTCAAATCATCACTTGATCGAAATTAACTAGGCCTGCATGCTTCAGGACAGAAATTATGAGGCCTGCATGCTTGAGGACAGAAATTGTGTGCAGCCAGAATGAACCTTTCCAAGTTACAAGTTCTCATGGTTGACATAAGAATCTTCCTTCAAAACCGGCTCAATTTCAGGAGATGACTCGGATCCTGTAATGCAGGTTTTAATACAGGATTCGTCAAAACTGTGACTCCTGAGAATCTTACTTAACTCATCAACACCATCAAGATCTGTTTCTTCTTCATAATACTTTAGAAAAGCCCTCACAACTTGTGGGGAAGGACGATATTTTTCGTTGGTGACATCTGAAAGTGCCGCCTCTAAGTGGCTCATAGCACCATCCAACTGACGTTTCTCCAACAAAGACACCATGAACATTTCACGAATCCTAAAGAAAGGTCCTTTGCACCTCCTAAGAGCCTCCTCAAAGATCGACGCAGCTTCTTCATTCATGTTCTGCTTCAAGTAAGCATACACCGCAACACCAGCCAACCTTGAATCATAATTCACATGCCTAGATTCCCACTCCTTAAAGCATTTTATAATCCCCTCCGTATCATCAAGCCTTCTAAGTGTAGAAAGCATCATAAGATAGCTCCGATTGGTCACCGGGGAGACCGTTTTGAGCAAACTCCACACTCTATAAACCTCTGTAACATTACCAGTCCCACCATAAAGTCCCAGCAAGCAATGGTAAGCTTCACGTACCCGCGGCTTCACTATTTCCTCCATCTTCTTAAGCATCAATTCCGCTTTCTCAAATTGTCCAGCTTTCACATAAATAGCAGCAACATTACTATAAGTCTTCCAATCAATTTTCTCTCCGTCCTCTCTTTTCATCTCCTCATAAACACTCTCAACCCCATCAAGGTCATTCAACGCGGCACAACTATTCATCCAAACAACATACGTAAATCCAGTCATCCTAATCTTCCTCTGCTTCATTTGATTAACCAGCAGAGGAACTTTCCCGGGTTGACCTAGCCTCATATACAAAGCCATCAAATTGGTAAAAGCCAAACTAGTTACATAACCTAATTCATCCATTTTCTCAAAATGAGACAATGCCTTGTCTAGCATTAGTTCCTTGCAGTAACAGTTTAAAAGAGAACCATATGTATACTTGTTCTTAGCAGGAGGAGGAAGACTGTTAAAGTAATTCTCAGCTTCAACCAACCCTTTCACTTTGGACATAAGATCTAAATGCACTGCATAGTTATCCCATGAAAAATTGATTTTCCTCATAATCATCCATTCCATTATCTGTAGCAATTCAAAAAAATCAATTTTTTTTTTTTTTTTATATAAAAGCACTAAGAAATGAAAATTTTCTTTTTAGATAGAACTGAAATTAATTTTGCCCTAACTTTGGTTATGATGATAAAGCTTGATGTGAATTGAAATTTAGAGGGGAAAATGATGAGAAACTGTGATACCTCGAATGCGTGATGGATTCTACGATACTTTCGAAGCTCTTGGACGCATTTATCGAGTTCTCCTTTCCCTACGGCTTTGCCTTCCATGATATACTGGTTCAATGTCTGGGATACGGTTCCTCCGGTCTTTTCTAGCTCCGATAGTCTTTGGTAGAGATTGTACTTCTTCTTGGGAAGCTCAGCTACCGTAGCGACCGGATAAGCCGTACATAGTCGTCGGAGAAGGCTTCCTCCGCCGGGAATTAAACGGCCGTAGTTCATCCTCGTTTTTCTCGGATCGAGCCTCTGGTAGTGGAGAAGGCTATTCGTTATTTGTTGGAGGGTATGTCAGGGTTTATCAAAACGCAAAATGTTAATGTTAGGGTTTATAGAATAACACTAAAAACAAATGTTAATTTAATTGTAAAAGAGAAAGAAAAAAAATATTTAAAAGGAACAATGATATATCAACACAACTATTCGAGTAGAAACTAGAAATAGAATATATGGTGAAGTTGTATCTAACTGCGACCGGAAATATTTATGATATGGCTGACTAGAGCTAACATGTTAATCTGTTAGGTTAACACTTCAATGTTTAAGTACAATGAAAAAAGTGAGAAGTAATGTGTTCGTGACTATTTATGATATGACAAAGCAGAGCTAACCTGTTAATCTGTTAGGTTAACACTTCAATGTCTAAGTACAAGTCAGTGAAAAAAGTGAGAAGTAATGTGTCCGTGACTATGAATTTGAATATTTGAAATTACACATTTTGCTATTATATATCAAACGCGGTTGAATTGGACGGTGATTGATGCATTGGAGAGCACAATCATCTGCTTCTAGTTAGATTAAAGGTTTACATGTTATATGTGTCTCACTACTCGACATTCACTATTGGCCTTTTGCTATTGGTCTTGCGGACGGTTCATAATAGTTGCTCACAAGCCATTGTTCCTATTACACAGAATGAAGGTTTCACCATGCACCCCTTTAGGTTGGTTGTTAATCGAAATAAGTGAAGAAGTCTCAATAGGACGTCATTAACATTAGGAAGATGCATTAAATATTCTTCTCTTGATCGAAAATATTTTGCAAGGAAGTTTCGATGTGCCGTCACTATGTCTAACGATAATGATATCCTCTTTGTCATAGGATACTTAAGTACTCTAAACAAGTCACGATGACATTTTGATTGTTGGTGGTGTGGTTCGCGCTTCCCAATCTAATGGATCACACAATTCACAAGCTCTACCGTGGTCGGTTTCTGTGAAGACCTAGGAGTGCAACCGAATTTTATTTTCATTGTTCATCCAGTGGCAAATGGCCAGGTTGAGTCAATAAACAAAGTGATATTTAAGGGGATTAATAAGAAGTTAGATGACACCATAGGACTCTGGGATGAACAACTTCATGAAGTATTATGGTCATATCATACCACCCCTCATTCAACCACCAATGAGACTTTATTCACAATGGTATACGGAGAAGACATCATGCTGTCTCTCAAAATCGACACACTCACTTAGTGACACTCTCAATTCAATGTGGAAGAGAACGAGGTAGGGTTAAGATATGCAACCAACCTAATTGATGAGACAAGAGATGTCGCTCACATTAGGGACTTTTCTGCCAAGCAAAGGGCTGCCAGAAAGTACAATTCGAATGTGGTTCCGAGGGAAATGCAGGAAGGCAACCTAATGCTTAGACATGTTTTCGTTCGTACCCACCCAACATGAGAAACTACAACCCAGATGGGAAGGGCCTTACCGTATTATATTAGAAACTACCTCATAGAGCCTAAAAGCTCGAGAAGTTGGATGAATGACTCATCCCTCGAACATGGAATTCAATTTACTTGAGATATTGTTATAGTTAATTATTTTTAAGTTATGTGTTTAAAGGTGAAAGGCGGTTGTTCTGCTAGGGTGTGAATCTCTTTGAAAAAATTTATCATTATTAGTAATAGGTTATTTTGTTCCTCAGTCGACTTAAATGTTGGGCTTTCATGGGAAGATCCTTGCAGCCCTTATAAAGATATTTAATTGTCGGACTTCCATAGGAAGATCATTATCACACTTATAACACAATCTAAATGGTGGACTTCCACGGGAAGATTCTTGCCGCGCAACAAAGGGGCGATATGAATGTTGGACTTCCCTTGAAATATCTTTGTCGCCCATATGGGCAATATAATTAACAAACTTCCATGGGGTATCCCCCACAAAATGCAAACCAATAACTAAGAGTCTCGCTTGAGGGACTCAACTTAAATTCTCTATTGGGAAACTAAACTTAAGTCTCGCCCGAGGGACTCAACTAAGAGTCTCGCCTAAGGGACTCAACTTAAAATCTCGCTTAGGAGACTCAACTAAAAGTCGCGCCTGGGAGACTAAACTAAAATTTTGGCATGGGATACTAAACTTAAAGTCTCTCATAAGGAAATCAACTAAGAATTTCACCTAAGAGACTCAACTTAAATTATCGCCTATGATACTCAATTGAAAGTCAGGCCTAAGGGGCTTAACGTAAAGCCTCTCTCGGGAGACTCAACCTAAAGTCTGGCCTAAATAACTCTAAGTAATGAAAATAAAAAATCACTTCGCCCTTTCCAAGATCTCATGCTCAAGGTATTGTGTATTGGTATACTTGTAAAGGATACACAAGAGGCGCGTAAAAGGTCTACCAAGGGGAGCTGACATAACATGCCGCCTACACCAACCTCTTAGCCACCCATTTATTGGGGGTGGGCGCCAATTTTCAGGTTATGTCACCAATTCCTTGGATGACTCGCACAATTTGTATGAATGGGGGGGGGGGTGACGCTTCCTAGTCCACAACAGTGCAAATATGGAGTCAAAAGGGGAGAAGGGCATATTATCTTAAATAGTAGGAAATTAACTGCCTTTTCCTAAACTCCTAGAAGTAGTTGTAACTTCTTGGGAGCCTGGCATCCAGGCCCAAGAATTTCTATAAATATCTCATCCCTAATGTTTAGAGGAGACCAATTTTATAACACAAAATACCACATATAGATCTTCCCACCTCAATGAAAGTTACGCCTAAGGGACTCAACTAAGAGTCTAGGGTTTAGGGACTCAACTTAAAGTCTCTCTCTCCGGGAGACTCAACTTAAAGTCTCTCATGAACTCCAAGCAAGGAAAAAAACAAATCACTCAGCCCTTTCCAAGTAGGGACATTATATTAGTATATTTGTAAGGGATAGACAGGAGGCGACAGAAAAGGTCCACCAAGGGGAGGCGACATAACATGTCGCCCATACCAACCTCTTAGCCACCCATTTATTGGATAGGAGTCCATTTCTTAGTTATGTCACCCATTCCTTGGACGACTCGCCCGATTCCTGTGAATATGATGAGTAATGTGTCCTAGTCCACAACTGTGTGAATATTGAGTCAAAAGGGGGGAAGGATATTTCCCCTTTCCCACGTTGTTAGAAGCAATTGCTACTTTATGTGAGCCTAGGATCCAGGCCCATGAATTTCTATAAATATGTCAACCTTAAGTTTGAGAGGAGATCCAATTTCATAACATATAATATCACATACACAACTTTTTACCTCTTTGCGTGAACTAGCGCTAACATCATAACAAACCCTAAAAAACCTCTTAATATTTAAGAGTTATCACATATTATACTTTTAGTAAATATACAAATATATAGTGCACTTGTTTAGTACTCCTTTTGTTCTTTTTTGTATGCCACATTCATAAAAAAAAGGAATTGTTCCTAATTACTTAACTTTTTGAAAGTTCAATGCATCATTATTAAAGACTTGTCACTAATATTATTAATTAGTTATTTTACAAAGAAAGATAGACGAATTGAAATATTAAAGGACCAAATGTATTGTAAGTAAAATAGATATAATTGTATTAGAAGTAACAAAATTTAATAATAGTCTACTTATGTTTAAAAAAATGTAAAAGTTTCGTTGAAAAGGAACTTGGTGAATAATAATTTAAATAATAGTGGTGATTGTCAGCAGATGTGTGTCAAAGTGGTTTTGGTGGTGGTGGTGGTGGTGGTCAATGGTGGTTGGAGTGGTGGTGTTCGTTGTGATAATTCGTAGTGGTTTAGGGTAGTCTGCATGGTAGTCGATGGTGGTCACTGATGATCAACATGGTGGATGAGGTGGTGATTGATGGTGGTCAACGGTGGTTTGTTATGGTGATCAGTGGTGGTGGACAGTGGTCACACTGATGGTTGACAATGATTAAAGTGGTGATTAATGGTAGTCATTTGACAACCTATGGTGGTCTAATAGTAGTGATTTGTGGTGGTTGGAGTGATGGTTGGTGACTGGAAGTGGTCAAACGCGTAGTTAGTGTTGACCAAGTGACTTCATATAGAAGAGAGAGAGAGAGAGAGAAAGGGGAGTGAATTGTGATATTTGAACTTCGCAGTTAATTAAATTTTTTATTATTTTATAAAATGTTTATGTTGGAGAATATAAATAAGGTATAAAGAAGATGGAGATGAAGAGACATACACAACGGAGATAAAATAAACAATGGAAAATAAAGAGAGAGAAATTAGAGAGAGTGTACCAGAGATTTATACATATTCGACCTAACCATTTGTCCTGCTCTTATCCTAAGAGTTTTCTCTTGAGAGTTTGTACTAAAATGATTTGAGCCTTTCACATGATTTGCCCACGAACCTTCTTCCAATAAATAAGAGATTTTTCACAATTTAATCTCCAGACAGAGATTTTATATAGGTTAATCTCACAAATCAAACAGAGATTTTACCATGCCAAGCTTAAGAACCAAACATAGTTTTTCATTGGCTAAACTCAATAACCAAACATATGTTTTCACTGGTTGAGCTCAAGAACAAAACAATGTTTTAATTGACTAAACTCGATAACTAAACAAAGCTTTTTAGAGGTTAAGCTCAAGAACCAAAAAATAAACCTTACACAATATAGCACAAGAGAAAACGCCATCTCGAAAAAAATTACAAAACAACATAGTACCAGTACACCAAAATTCTCACAAGGAATTTTTCACTCTCAAGACCCTGAGACACCTTTGGTGAAAATAGAAAAATTATAAAAAGGAGAATAAAATGTGAGAAAGAAAGGTTTTAATTTTGAAATTTGATGTAAAATGAAATGAGGATATGCCTCCTTTATATAAAAATTGATTTTCCTCCAAAAGAAAATGATTTATGGGCATTTTTAATAGTCTAAATTGATTAACCCTAGCTGACAATCATTAGAAAAGTCAAATATAAAAAGTTTTTGAATTTTGCCATCATAAATCACTTAAAGGCTTCTCTTATCGATTGTAGGCGTTACAAATGTGTTAATTGATTAATCCTAATCTGGTAATCCATCAACTATTGTAAAAATAACTCCTAACATTACTATAAATAATACATTTCATGACAAAGTTTTCACCTCGGCTAACGAACAACCGAGGTGGCAACCATAGGTACCCCACATTTGAATATTTTTAATACATACTACCTATTTCATTGATTATGCTAGGAACCGAGGTGAAAAATTATGATCAGCCATCCTTCGAATCCCAACAATTGCATTTAAGCGCAATTTTTAATTTTATTTATTTATTTATTTATTTATGAACTATTCTCACAGGTGAGTTTGCAATCGAGGGGAAAAGTTATGATCAACCCCACTTCGAATCGGAACAAATGCATTTAAGTGCATTTTAATTTATTTTTTATTTACGACTTATTCCCTCTGTTAAGCTAGCGACTGAGGAGATAGGTTATGATTAACCCTACTTATAATTCTGGCAACGTCATTTTAGTACTTTTTATAAAAAAAATTATTTAATACATATGTCCTCAGTTGGGCTGACAACATATGGAAAATATGTCTGTGTTGTTTATATTACCAATGTATCTTTTATATCCATTTATAAAATAACAACGGCCAAAACATTGTCAACTCATCAACTCAGGTGAAACATCAGCGATCCGTATGAAATACACACCAACCAATATATTAGAACATAAATACCACAACCATTTACCTTGAAACGAAACGCAGAGTGCATAGTATTGAAATGCAAACACCATTGATGATGAAAACATACACCGATAATGAAAGCATTGAATATAATACAACACCATACCCTAGGATAGATTTAAGAGTAGAGAAACGTCTCATGGTAGGTTTCTTAATGTATTGTCTTATGTATTTTCTAAAATTCTTTTCTTAAGTGGGTGTTTGATAAAAATGTTTGATGTTAATTAAGGAAAACAAGGATGCAAATTACCAATGTTGTTGTTGTTGTTAGAAATCTTAAAACTCAACAACAACAACAACAACAACAACAACTACATCCATTATTTCCTAACAACATTAAACCTTTTTTACAAGCAAGTATTGAAGAAAATAATTTTAGCAATTACAAGAAAAAAGATTACATTAAAAAATCAAAACGTTGATCAAAATGTTTCTTTGCTTTTGCAATCTATCTTAGAGAATAATTTTATAGTTATGATTTCACCTCGATGGAATTTCCAATTGAGGGGAAAAGTTGTTGATTTTTTTACTTTAGATTTCACCTCGGTGGAAAAAACAACCGAGGGAAAAATGGAAGAACTTTCCATTACACGCTTTGTTACCTCGCCCATAAAACTGAGGTAAAATCCCTATTTCAACCGAGGTAAAAGACCTGTTTCGTAGTAATGTAATTGATTAAATGAGTTCTTAATCAATTAAGTACACATATGTAAATATTTTTAGGTGTTTTGTAAAATAACAGAGGTTTTAAAAGTCTTTGTCTGTGTATGTGCATGATAGAGAGCTTCCTTAGTATCTAGAGAACTAATCTTATAACTTTACATTAAACTAATCACTCAAACATGTGTCATTTATAGAATCAGATGAACTTTCACACTTCCTATCTTTCACAACATCAAATCCCTTGCTTGATTCAACATTGACTTATCACTTCATCTAGAACTTGAGTCTTTTGACTAATGAGACTTGAGATAACTCTTGAACGGATACCTTCATCATAGATTGTTGGGTAGTTGATATTAACTCCTCTTTTGACTATTGTGACAAAGAATTTTATCGAAAATTGTTTTGACATGAGGTGTTGTCTTCATCAAGGTGACTTGACAATTATCATTACAAAGAACATTATGAACATTGACATAAAGGACTTCACCAAATACCATTAGACTTAAGATGTTGTCGTCATCAAAACCAAATATCATTTGATATAAGATGTTGTTATTATCAAAATGAGTAACATCAACTCTTGAATGTACCTACACAACACTTAGATCCATAGACAATGGTGGTTGAAACTGTGGTCAAAAGCTATTATTGGCGACGTCTTAGCTTGAAAACAAAAACAATAATTTATAATTAATTTTATTAGTTTAAATTATAATAAAAAACTATTTTAAAATTAAATAAAAAATTAATTCCACTTCATTTTAGTCAATAAATTTAAATTTTAAAATTAACTTTGAAAATCAAAACTAAAAACATCACCACCCTAAATCTCCTAAAAGAGTATAGTTTTAAAATAATAAAATGTTAAAATAATACTAGTATCTCTTTTTTTCTTTCACTTGAAAATAGAAATAACCGGTAACCGGCAACCTTATCGAACGCAGACAGTTAAAGTGAAGCGTAGTTAGTGAGTTCAATTGTTACAGTTGGGAAGAAATGAAGGCGTTAGGTATTACTGTTGGTGCTGTTCCAAACCTTTATTCCACTGGAATTCGTAACCGTCGGTTATGTGTTTCATTCTCTTCAACTTCTTCATCAGGATCCAAAACGGTTCGTATTTTCTGATTTTGCTTTTTGAATTCATGCTGCAAGCTAGTATGAGAAATTTACTTCAATTTGTGGATTGATTCAGGTGGGAGTTGCAGCTCCGAAAATTGAATACAAGCCCGGTGTCTTGGATGATTTGTTCCTCAATTTGTTCCGCAACAAATTGGTACAGGTAAAGAAACCCCTTCTTGTTTCTTCTCATGAACACTGTTTGATTTTCTCTAATTTGATAGCATAGATGCATTATTTATTTATTTATTATCATTATTTTTGCTTTGGAACATATAGGAGGTAGGATGGGACTCAAAGAAACCTGGATATGATGGACTAATCGAAGTTGCAAACCGTTTAATGATGAAAGGCACTACAAATTCCCATACCATAGAAGCTACGGTAATTTCTTCTTTCAGAATCTCTATCAGGGTCGTCTTAAGTTTTTAGAGGTTTTGTACGGTTTAATCGTGATGACAAGTTTTGAATCATGTGCCGTAGTCTACCTTGCATGTCATCAAAGACGGTCCTGATCTCTATAACATACCATAGCATTTCTCTTCGCAAGTGTTCCTCACAAATAAAAAGCATGGTTTCAAAATGTTCATGTTCATACTATTTCCTCCTTAGTTTAACAACATATATTGCTTGTTAAAATCTTTATGATTTTTATTTTAATGATTTCAAGTGAATTAGATAGCTCTGATATGTTGTGACTGTGACAGGTACGAATTTTGCGATCTCTATTTCCTCCATTCCTTTTGGAGCTCTATAAAATTCTCGTAGCTCCTCTTGGAGGAGGCAAAGTTGCTGCTATAATGGTTGGTGAGTTTGATAAGATTACATCTCATTTTTCAATTCTTCAAGCTAGTGAGAAACTCTTTTTGAGATATCCTGAAAACATTTAAGTTTTGAAGCAAGGGTTACTGCACTTACATGCCAATGGCTAATGGGACCCTGCAAAGTCAATTCTGTAGACCTATCAGATGGAACCTCGTGCAGTAGCGGGGTGATCACTTATACCTTTCTCCCTGTTTGATCTTTATGACTAAATAATAACATCATTGTATTCTTGAGAGTGATGTATATTCATAAAATGTTTTAGGTGTATGTTGAAAGATGCAAATATCTAGAGGAAAGCAAGTGTGTTGGTATATGCCTCAACACCTGTAAGTTTCCAACACAGGTTAGTGATTCTTCTTCAAACTCCTATCGTTTTCATGAGACTGATCTCTTACCTTTTCATGTTAGTGTAAGAGTTTAAAATATTGTGCCAGCTTTAAAGCTATTGCATTTATGGATGATTGACTCTGACTCTATTTTCAATGTAGACCTTCTTCAAGGATCATATGGGGGTTCCATTACTTATGGAGCCCAACTTTACCGACTACAGCTGTCAGGTAATATCGAGTAATATCTTCGAGAGTCTAAATTTGTACGATGAGATTGCTCCGGTTTCTATTTTCTTTGACGTTTTTAAATTGCAGTTCAAATTTGGAGTGCTTCCCCCACTGCCTGAAGATGACGCGATCCTGAAGGAACCTTGCTTGGAAGCATGTCCAATTGCTTCCCAAAGAAAAATGGCTAACAGAAACATAGGTGCCACTGCTTGCCCAAAGACATGAACATATTTTTCTTAGGCATAGAGCTTTGAGAGCATTGATGTACACTTTCCACTACCTCCTGCACATTTTAGCCTTAACTTATGGTTGGAGATGAAACTGAAAGCATGAGGTTTCTGTCATAAGATAAAATAAAATAAGTTTGATGCACTACAGTCCATCACCTGAAACCATTTTTTTTTTGCTCTTTGCCAGTGTTGCATATTTCTTTCTCTTGATCACTGTTTCTCACTTATATTCCTACGACACTCTCACTCACCCATCGCTCGCATGTTGAGAAATTTGAGGGTTTAAACTTCATTTAATAACCAGTGAAATTCTCCCTAGTCGTTTCAGAAGTCTCCCTAGTTGTTTGTGTATGTTGGGGGTAAATAATTGGAAGCTAGCTTGAAGGAGCAAAAAACAATGCACTGGAAGCCAATGAAGCAAAGCTATCAAGCAACTCACTAATAAAGTCTTTTTGTTTTTCGAGTGAGGATTAAAAACAACCTAAGAATAACGAGGAAAATTCGAAAAGCAACGAATCCTTGAATTAGTGGTTGCAAGGTAGTTCATACCTCTTTCTTAGTGCCAAAAGGAAGCTCATGCATTAATCAATCATCCCTTCGATTAGCAAATGAAGGATACCAAGATTTAAAAAAAATAGGATTAGAGGCATCAAATCAGAGGAGTCTTGTTATTTTATACACCAGTAACCTACACATAGACAACAAGCATTAGGAGTATCATATGTGAGTATTTAAAGACAAATTGAGATGGATACGCACATGAGTTTGAGGGATCATTTTTAAATGACATTTCATCTCATATGTTTAACTTGCATAACCTCTGGGGGCTAGATAATTATATGTATTATGATGTATTACTTTTAATCACGAATGGGATGGTTGCATAGGTAACGTCAATAAGGTGTCAGAGGTTTGCGGTTAATGACACCCGGATGCAACAAGTTCGTAGTTAATCCCGAAAACAAAACAAGTACCAAGATGCATCCCGTGAAAGCCATAGGATTAGCTGATTTAGCTCAGTGGGAGAGCCGTGGCTTTTAACCATGTGGTCGTGGGTTTAATCTCCACAGTCGATATATTTGGTTTTGAAATATGGTCAAACTGTTTGGTTTACAATAACTAACATATAGTTGTATAATTAATACAAATTGATTGTCTTTTTTCCTAATAATAAATAGACATCCATTTTTTTAGTGTTAGTGTTTGATCATTTCTATCATACTATTGATAAGCAAAACTTTAAAATTCACAATAACACTAAAATAGAACTAGTCAGTAGTATTGTATGTGTGAGTGCATTAAAAAGTTAGGGCTTGGCCTTTTTATAGTATTGTTGCACATAGATTACCAGCTAATCATTTTTCCGTTCGAAAAGTTGTCTTTGGGGTTTTATTTATGTAAATAATTCTTTAACATCCATTTCTTGTAGTGATCATTATCTTCTTAATCCTTGTTAAAAAATAATTGTTATGATGTGACCAAATAGAACATTTGATGTAGGTGACATAGCACAACATGTCTTCATAAATGATGCGTAAGACATCAATTATTTGATTATGCATAACTAGTTACTTTCATAAAGTATGGATCATCATGTCTCTCATGGTACATATTATCATTCTTTGCTTTAGTTGTAGATGATAATACTACCTTGAACAGTGTTCAACCTTGTTGACTTAATCATATATGACCATTTCTTGCCATCAAGATGATATTTACATTTCTTCTAACTCAGAAAAAATGGTCATATCAGTTTTGATGACTCTAGTGTAGATGATTATTTGTCACCTTTTTGAGAATATGATCATTTCTTCGTCTTGATACATATGATCATTTAGATTAGAGGTCTAGATGGTAAAACTTTTCAACTCATGTATAGATGATCATTTCTTCTAGAGACAATCGAGTCTTTATTTCATGCACTGGCGGTTCCAGCATCCGGCCAGGCTGGGCAATTGCCCGGGCTTAGTCCGACCAATTTTTTTTTAATATTCATATTTAAAAAATAAATAAATAAAATTAAGGGTCATATGTATTTTTCGTCCTTATAAATAAATTAATATTTAATTTTAGTTTTAAAAATTTTTTCCTGGTCTTTCTAAAATTTTTAGGCGTGAAGTTTTAGTCCTATTTATACATGTTTAGGATACTGTAGAATATTTATTTATCAAACTTTAAAATTTTTTAAAATGAAAAGAATTAAATATGAAAATTTTAAATTTCAAAAGATAATGATATGATTAATGAAAATTTCGACTTAGAGATCAAATTATGAGTTTATTTTTTCAAGGAATTTTTTAAAACTCTAAACATGTCTACAAAATAATCATTCAAAAATACAAATTAGTTTAACAGTAGTGACTAAAACTACATGCATAATAATTTTGTAAGGACCAAAATATGTCATTTGCTTTTATAGGACCAAAAACATATTTAACCCTAAAATTAAAAAGAGCTTTTTCAAACTGAAAAACATTTGGTATTCCTATTGGCTTACAAACTTATTAAGTTAGCTTTGATATTGTCGGTGTCGACTAAATCCGTTGAAAGAACTTTTTCAGCAATGAAGCTTATCAAGTCTAATTTGCGCAATAAGATCAACGATGTGTGATTCAATGACTTGATGGTATGTTACACCGAGCGGAAGATATTCAAGTCAATATTGATATTATTCAAACATTCACCACACAAAAAATCTCGAAAAGGACATTTGCCTAGTGATTTTATTTAACATGCTATTGTAAAGTTATATTTAAGCTCTTTTCCTTTAACTATACTTTTGTTGACAAAATGACGTATCTTTTTTATTTTGATTGATAATTATTTATATATTATATACAATTTAAAATTGCGGCCTTTAAACTTTTGCCCAGACATTATAATTTTTTTGGCTCCGCCACTGATTTCATGTAGATAATTGCAAATAGTCTATACAAGGAAACAAAAGACATTAGAATATAAAATTTTCTTAATTATATTTTTATCATTGAAACTTGGTTCAGTACATTCAAATCATGAAACTATTGCATTAGTCTTTCTTGATTACTTGTACAATTTAGGCTGTCTAACATTTATTATTTTTTTTTCCAAATAAATAAATATTCTAATTTAATTAACTACATATATTAAAATTAGTAGGTCAGTCTAATAATATTATCAACCTATTTTTATTGATCTTGTTATCAAATGTATAATTGATACTTTTATATGAGATCACAAACATCATATTTGAGTTTTTTCAAACAATTATATATTTATGAATCATAATTATCTTAATAATTGTAAGGAAGTTTATGGTAAAAGGTTTGAGAATGAGTTGAAAGATTAATTGTAAAAATAATTTCACGGTTGAATATGTTTCATCAATAATTAACTTCTCATGTTATGATTGAATAAATGTTGTTTAAACCTTAAATAATTCCTAAATTTTTGGAGGATTAAATTATTTTTTAAGGTAGTAAGATATTAATGACAGTGTAATGAAATAAATATGTAGATATTAAATAAGACGTATGACGTGTTTCTAAAATTGGTTATGTAGAGTTGTGTTTTTTAATTATTACTAAAACGCATGATACGTATATACATTAAAGTTATTTTAATTCTACTGAAAATGTAAGTAAAGTGAGCTACACAGTTTCTACAACTATTTAACGTAAATATCATAATAATTTTAATATTTAATTTCACTGATACAAAGATAAATCATAATTCAATTTTTTAAATATATAATAAAATTAGCCGACTTAGCTCAGTGGTAGAGCGTGTGACTTTTAACCATGTGGTTGTGGGTTTAATCTCCACAGTCGATATATTAGGTTTTGGAAAATGGTCAAACTGCTTGGTTTATAATAACTAACATATAGTTGTATAATTAATACAAATTGATTGTCTTTTTTCCTAATAATAATTAGAGATCCATTTTTTTAGTGTTAGTGTTTGATCATTTCTATCATACTATTGATAAGCAAAACTTTAAAATTCACAATAACATCAAATTAGAACAACTGAGTAGTATTGTATGTGCGAGTGCTTTAAAAGTTAGGGCTTGGCCTTTTTATATTATTGTTGCACATAGATTACCAGCTAATCATTTTCTTGTTCGAAAAGTTGTCTTTGGGGTTTTATTTTATGTAAATAATTATGTAACATCCATTTCTTGTAGCGATCATTATCTTATTAATCCTTATAAAAAAATAATTGTTATGATGTGACCAAATAGAACATTCGATGTAGGTGACATAGCACAACATGTCTTCATAAATGATGTGTAAGACATCAATTATTTGATTATGCATAACTAGTTACTTTCATAAAGTATGGATCGTCATGTCTCTCATGGTACATATTATCATTCTTGCCTTTAGTTGTAGATGATAATACTACCTTGAACAAATGTTCAACCTTGTTGACTTCATCATATATGACCATTTCTTGCCATCTAGATGATATTTACATCTCTTCTAACTAAAAAAAATGGTCATATCAGTTTTGATGACTCAGGTGTAGATGATTATTTGTCACCTTTTTGGGAATATGATCATTTCTTCGTCTTGGTACATATGATCATTTAGATTAGAGGTCTAGATGGTAAAACTTTTCGAATCATGTATAGATGATCATTTCTTCTAGAGACAATCGAGTCTTTATTTCATGTAGATCATTGCAAATAGTCTATACAAGGAAACAAAAGACATTAGAATATAAATTTTTCTTAATTATATTTTTATCATTGAAATTTGGCTCAGTATATTCAAATCATGAAACTATTATATTAGTCTTTCTTGATTACTTCTACAATTTAGGCTGTCTAACATTTATCATTTTTCTTCCAAATAAAGAACTAATCTAATTTAATTAACTACATATATTAAAATTAGTAGGTCAGTCTAATAATATTGTCAACCTATTTTTATTAATTTTGCTATCAAATGTATAATTAATACTTTTATATGAGATCACATACATTATATTTCAGTTTTTTCAAACAATTATATATTTATGAATCATAATTATCTTAATAATTGTAAGGAAGTTTATGGTAAAAGGTTTGAGAATGAGTTGAAAGATTAATTGTAAAAATAATTTCACTGTTGAATATGTTTCATCAATAATTAACTTCTCATGTTATGATTGAATAAATGTTGTTTAAACCTTAAATAATTCCTAAATTTTTGGAGGATTAAATTATTTTTTAAGGTAGTAAGATATTAATGACAGTGTAATGAAATAAATATGTAGATATTAAATAAGACGTATGACGTGTTTCTAAAATTGGTTATGTAGAGTTGTGTTTTTTAATTATTACTAAAATGCATGATACGTATATACATTAAAGTTATTTTAATTCTACTGAAAATGTAAGTAAAGTGAGCTACACAGTTTCTACAACTATTTAACGTAAATATCATAATAATTTTAATATTTAATTTCACTGATACAAAGATAAATCATAATTCAATTTTTTAAATATATAATAAAATTAGCCGACTTAGCTCAGTGGTAGAGCGTGTGACTTTTAACCATGTGGTTGTGGGTTTAATCTCCACAGTCGATATATTAGGTTTTGGAAAATGGTCAAACTGCTTGGTTTATAATAACTAACATATAGTTGTATAATTAATACAAATTGATTGTCTTTTTTCCTAATAATAATTAGAGATCCATTTTTTTAGTGTTAGTGTTTGATCATTTCTATCATACTATTGATAAGCAAAACTTTAAAATTCACAATAACATCAAATTAGAACAACTGAGTAGTATTGTATGTGCGAGTGCTTTAAAAGTTAGGGCTTGGCCTTTTTATATTATTGTTGCACATAGATTACCAGCTAATCATTTTCTTGTTCGAAAAGTTGTCTTTGGGGTTTTATTTTATGTAAATAATTATGTAACATCCATTTCTTGTAGCGATCATTATCTTATTAATCCTTATAAAAAAATAATTGTTATGATGTGACCAAATAGAACATTCGATGTAGGTGACATAGCACAACATGTCTTCATAAATGATGTGTAAGACATCAATTATTTGATTATGCATAACTAGTTACTTTCATAAAGTATGGATCATCATGTCTCTCATGGTACATATTATCATTCTTGCCTTTAGTTGTAGATGATAATACTACCTTGAACAAATGTTCAACCTTGTTGACTTCATCATATATGACCATTTCTTGCCATCTAGATGATATTTACATCTCTTCTAACTAAAAAAAATGGTCATATCAGTTTTGATGACTCAGGTGTAGATGATTATTTGTCACCTTTTTGGGAATATGATCATTTCTTCGTCTTGGTACATATGATCATTTAGATTAGAGGTCTAGATGGTAAAACTTTTCGAATCATGTATAGATGATCATTTCTTCTAGAGACAATCGAGTCTTTATTTCATGTAGATCATTGCAAATAGTCTATACAAGGAAACAAAAGACATTAGAATATAAATTTTTCTTAATTATATTTTTATCATTGAAATTTGGCTCAGTATATTCAAATCATGAAACTATTATATTAGTCTTTTCTAATTACTTCTACAATTTAGGCTGTCTAACATTTATCATTTTTCTTCCAAATAAAGAACTAATCTAATTTAATTAACTACATATATTAAAATTAGTAGGTCAGTCTAATAATATTGTCAACCTATTTTTATTAATTTTGCTATCAAATGTATAATTAATACTTTTATATGAGATCACATACATTATATTTCAGTTTTTTCGAACAATTATATATTTATGAATCATTATTATCTTAATAATTGTGAGAAAGTTAAGAGTAAAAGGTTTGGGAATGAGTTGAAATTTTAATTGTAAAAATAATTTCACGGTTGGATATTTTTCATCAATGTTTAACTTCTCATGTTATGATTGAATAAATGTTGTTTAAACCATAAATAATTCCTAAATTTTTGGAGGATTAAATTATTTTTTAAGGTAGTAAAATATTAATGACAGTGTAATGAAATAAATATGTAGATATTAAATAAGACGTATGACGTGTTTCTAAAATTGGTTATGTAGAGTTGTGTTTTTTAATTATTACTAAAATGCATGATACTTGAATGCATTAAAGTTATTTTAATTCTACTGAAAATGTAAGTAAAGTGAGCTACAGAGTTTATACAACTATTTAATGTAAATATCATAATAATTTTAATATTTAAATTTCACTGATACAAATATAAATCATAATTCAATTTTTTAAATATATAATTAAATTAGCCGACTTAGATTAGTGGTAGAGCGCGTGGCTTTTAACCATGTGGTCGTGGGTTTAATCTCCAAAGTCGATATATTTGGTTTTGAAAAATCGTCAAACTGCTTGGTTTACAATAACTAACATATAGTTGTATAATTAATACAAATTGATTGTCTTTTTTCATAATAATGTTGTATAATTAATACCAAATAGAACATTTGATGTAGGTGACATAGCACAACATGTCTTCGTAAATGATGTGTAAGACATTAATTATTTGATTATGCATAACTAGTTACTTTCATAAAGTATGGATCATCATGTCTCTCATGGTATTCCCTCCAGCCTTATTTATAAGCAAAGATTCTCTTTTTAGATTCATTGAATAATGAATATATCTTGTCTTTTATGTAGACTAGATACATTCATTATTCAATGAACCTTAAAAGATAATTTTTGCTTATAAATCAGACTGGAGTAGTACATATTATCATTCTTACCTTTAGTTGTAGATGATAATACTACCTTGAACAAATGTTCAACCTTGTTGACTTCTTCATATATGACCATTTCTTGCCATCTAGATGATATTTATATTTCTTCTAACTTAGAAAAAATGTCATATCAGTTTTGATGACTCTGGTGTAGATGATTATTTGCCACCTTTTTGGGAATATGATCATTTTTTCGTATTGGTACATATGATCATTTAGATTAGAGGTCCAGATGGTAAAACTTTTCGACTCATGTATAGATGATCATTTCTTCTAGAGACAATCGAGTCTTTATTTCATGTAATCATTGCAAATAGTCTATACAAGGAAACAAAAGACATTAGACTATAAAATTTTCTTAAATATTTTTATCATTGAAACTTGGTTCAGTACATTCAAATCATGAAACTATTATATTAGTCTTTTCCTGATTACTTGTACAATTTAGGCTGTCTAACATTTATTATTTTTTCTTCCAAATAAATAACTATTCTAATTTAATTAACTACATATATTAAAATTAGTAGGTCAGTCTAATAATATTATCAACCTATTTTTATTGATCTTGTTATCAAATGTATAATTGATACTTTTATATGAGATCACAAACATTATATTTGAGTTTTTTTAATAATGATATATTTATGAATCATAATTATCTTAAAATAATTGTGAGGAAGTTTATGGTAAAAGTATTGAATAAATGTTGTTTAAACCATAAACAATTCCTAAATTTTTGGGGGATTAAATTATTTGTTAAGGTAGTAAGATATTAATGATAGTGTAATGAAATAAATATGTAGATATTAAATAAGACGTATGACGTGTTTCTAAAATTGGTTATGTAGAGTTGTTTTTCAATCATTTCTAAAATGCATGATACTTTTATACATTAAAGTTATTTTAATTCTACTGAAAATGTAAGTAAAGTGAGCTACACAGTTTCTATAACTATTTAACGTAAATATCATAATAATTTTAATATTTAATTTCACTGATACAAAGATAAATCATAATTGAATTTTTTAAATATAGAATTAAATTAGCCGACTTAGCTCAGTGGTAGAGCGCGTGGCTTTTAACCACGTGGTCGTGGGTTCGATCCCCACAGTCGGCGTATTTAGTTTCGGAAAATGGTCAAACTACTTAGTTTAAAATAACTAACGTAAAGTTGTATATTTAATACAAATTGATTGTCTTTTTTCCGTATAATAATTGGAGATCCAATTTTTTAGTGTTAGTGTTTGATCATTTCTATCATACAATTGATAAGCAAAACATTAAAATTCACAATAACACCAAAATAGGACTACTCATTAGTATTGTATGTGTGGGTGCTTTAAAAAGTTAGGACTTGCCTTTTTTATAGTATTAGAGATTCTAAATTGTTGCACCTAGATTCTCAGGTAATCATTTTCCCGTTCGAAAAGTTGTCTTTGAGGTTTTATTTTATGTAAATAATTCTTTAACATCCATTCCTTGTAGTGATCATTATCTTCTTAATCCTTGTAAAAAAAATAATTGTTATGATGTAACCAAATAGAACATTCGATGTAGGTGACATAGCACAACAAGTCTTTATAAATGATGTGTAAGACATCAATTATTTGATTATGCATAACTAGTTACTTTCATAAAGTATGGATTATCATGTCTCTCATGGTACATATTATCTTTCTTACCTTTAGTTGTAGATGATAAAACTACCTTGAAGAGATGTTCAACCTTGTTGACTTCATCATATATGACCATTTCTTGCCTTCTAGATGATATTTACATTTCTTCTGACTCATAAAAAATGGTCATATCAGTTTTGATGACATTGGTGTAGATGATTATTTGTCACCTTTTTGGGAATATGATAATTTCTTCGTCTTGTTACACATGATCATTTAGATTAGAAGTCTAGATGGTAAAACTTTTCGACTCATGTATAGATGATCATTTCTTCTAGAGACAATCGAGTATTTATTTCATGTAGATCATTGCAAATAGTTTATACAAGGAAACAAAAGACATTAGAATATAAATTTTTCTTAATTATATTTTTATCATTGAAATTTGGCTCAGTATATTCAAATCATGAAACTATTATATTAGTCTTTTCTGATTACTTGTACAATTTAGGCTGTCTAACATTTATCATTTTTCTTCCAAATAAAGAACTAATCTAATTTAATTAACTACATATATTAAAATTAGTAGGTCATTCTAATAATATTGTCAACCTATTTTTATTAATTTTGCTATCAAATGTATAATTCATACTTTTATATGAGATCACATATGTTGTGAATTCAATGCCAAGAACAAAGTATAAAACAAGGAAGAATAAAGGACAAGGAAGAAGAGGAACACAAGAATTGGTTATAACTGTTATTCTTTCACTTTCTCTTAAAACAAGATTACAAGTTTACAAGAATAACAAATAACCTCTCTCACCCTAAATTAGGATTTGCAGCTTGGCAATGATGAGAGACTAGTATGCTATTTATAATAAAACCTAACATACTAACTAACGGGCTTTTTCAGCAAGGCCCATTACACAAGCCAACTTAATAAACAAGCTAACTTAACAAATTAGGGTTTAAACACTAAAACCTAATTTAACATGCTAACAACTCTAGCATCTTCGACATCTGCATGCTAAACCCATCTTTGACTACAGCATGCACACTTCGACACCAGCATGTGAACAATCCTTCGACTTCATGCTTAACTCTGTCGAACTGTCGAACCAAGAAGCTACCCTTCGACAATACTAGAGTTCGATCCAATATCTCACAAATCTCCACCTTGGACCTAACTCTACAACGTCAAGGAACAGACTAGCTTTCTTCATGCAGCTTTATCAACTGCATACAGTGGAAAAACTTGCAACTCGGCAATGTCTTGGTGATCATATCAGCAGCATTGTCTTCAGTCGAAACCTTCAGCACTTGGACTTCTCCACGCTCGATTACTCCTCTGACGAAATGCAGTCTCACATCAATGTGCTTAGTTCGCTCATGATAGGCTGAATTCTTCGACAGGTGTATTGCACTTTGACTATCACATTTAACAGTGATACCTCGACCTTGAAGTTTCAGCTCCTTCGCAAAACCTTCAAGCCACAATGCTTCTTTCACAGCTTCAGTTAGGGCAATATACTCCGCTTCAGTGGTTGATAGAGCAACAACCTTCTGAAGAGTTGCTTTCCAACTAATTGTTGTGCCAAACATAGTGAAAACAAATCCAGAAATAGATTTTCTAGAATCCATACAACCTGCATAATCAGAGTCGACATATCCTTCTATTGCTGCTTTACTATCTTCACCCAAGGCTCCACCATAAATTAGGACTCTATTCAGAGACCCATTTATGTACCTTAAAATCCACTTCAATGCTTGCCAGTGAGCCTTTCCAGGATTCGCCATGTACCTGCATACAAGACTTACTGCGTATGCTATGTCGGGTCTAGTACAAACCATAGCATACATCAAAGAACCAACTATATTAGCATATGGGATGCTATTCATATAGGCTCTTTCGGCATCAGTACTGGGACACTGATCAATACTCAGCTTGAATTGAGGGTTTGTTGGAGTCACAACTGGCTTCGAATTCGACATACCAAACTTTTCAAGAATCTTCCGTAGATATGCCTCTTGAGATAGGCATAACTTCGACTTCTTTCTATCTCTTCGAATGTCAATTCCAAGAATCCTGGAAGCAGCTCCCAGATCCTTCATATCGAACTCCTTATTGAGTTCAGCCTTCACCCTCATCACATCTTCGACACTGTTGCTTGCTATGAGAATATCATCCACATAAAGCAACAAAATAACAAATGAATTACCAGGTCGAAATCTGAAGTAAACGCAGTGGTCGAACTGACTTCTAATGAAACTTATGCGTGTCATGAACTTGTCGAATCTCCTATTCCACTGTCGAGGAGATTGTTTCAGCCCATACAAAGATCTCTTTAACTTGCACACATAATCTTCCTTCCCCTTTTCGACATACCCTTCAGGTTGCCTCATCAGGATCATTTCATCTAGATCACCATACAAGAACGCAGTCTTCACATCCATCTGTTCCAGTTCAAGATCGAACTGTGCCACCATGGCAAGCAACATTCGAATTGACCTATGCTTCACAACAGGAGAAAACACATCATTGAAGTCGACACCTTCTTTCTGAGTGAAACCCCTTGCAACTAACCTTGCCTTGTATCTTTTCGACGTCACTCCTTCAATTCCTTCCTTAACTTTGAAAATCCATTTACAGCTGACTAACCTTGCCCCAGCAGGTTTCTTGATCAGTTCCCAGGTATGATTATCATGAAGAGATTTTATCTCATCATCCATGGCCTTCAGCCATTCAGTCTTATTTCGACTCCTCATAACTTCCTTATAGTCTCTAGGTTCTTCGTCTAGAACCTCACTTGCAGAGATTAAGGCATAAGTTATAAGATCTGCATATCCAAGTCTTTGAGGTGGCTTGATGACTCTTCTCGACCTATCTCTCGACAATAGGTAGTCATCGTTAGTTTCCTCAACTTCAGCATCTTCTGCTTCTTCTTCGACTTCATCTGGGATATGCAATTCAGCATCAACATGCTCCACCTCAACAGGAATCTCTACCTGTTCCAGCTCTTCGTCAGATGTTTCTGTACTTCGACCAACATCATCAATTTTCTTAAAAGCCATTTCAGCTTCATTGAAAACTACATCTCGACTGGTGATACACCTCTTGTGCCCTGGCTCTAGGCACCATAGCCTATAAGCTTTGACTCCTTCAGGGTATCCCATGAACATGCATTTCAGAGCTCTAGGTTCGACCTTGTCTTGCCTAATGTGAGCATAGGCTATGCAGCCAAATACTCTCAGTTTGTCGAGATCTGGTGGATGTCCCGACCAAACTTCTTCAGGTTTTTTCATATCTAACGCTGTCGAAGGACATCTGTTTATCAGATATGTTGCTGTCGAAACAGCCTCAGCCCAGAACACCTTCTTTAAACCGGCACTAGTCAACATGCATCTGACTCTCTCCAAAATAGTTCGATTAAACCTTTCAGCCAAACCATTTTGCTGTGGAGTACCTGCAGTAGTTCTATGCCTTGCAATACCAGAGGCAGCACAAAAACTGTCGAATGCCTCATTGCAAAATTCAAGGCCATTGTCGGTTCTCAACCTCTTGACCTTTCTGCCAGTCTGATTTTCAACCAGAGTCTTCCAACTTTTGAAATTCTCAAAAGTTTCATCCTTAGTCTTCTGGATGAATACCCATAATTTTCTGGAATAATCATCTACTATGGATAGAAAATACCTTGCTCCTGAATGTGATGGACACCTTGCAGGCCCCCAAAGATCAGCATGGATGTAATCAAGGGATCCATGTGTTCTTTGTTTGCCTTTGTTGAACTTCACTCTGCAAGATTTTCCAAGTACACAGGGTTCACAAAACTTCAGCTTTTCGATTTTGTCTCCACCAAGCAGATTTTGTTTCCCTAATTCGACCAGACCCCTTTCACTGACATGAAACAATCTCATGTGCCAGATTTCTGTCTTCGACAAAGGTTTCGTGGATACAACATTTGTCGAACCACTTACAACTTCAGCCTCAAGGGTATACAAGCCTTGTTTCTTCACGCCTCTCAAGACTTCCTTCGAACCCTTCATGACTCTTAGGATACTTTTCTCTCCTTGGAAAACATATCCTTTCTTGTCGAATTCACCAAGAGAAAGCAGATTTCTCTTCAAATCAGGAACATACCTGACTTCAGTCAACAACCTTATTGACTCATCATGGAGCTTGAATCTCACAGATCCAACACCTGCAATCTTGCAAGCCTTGTTGTTTCCCAGCAATACTGATCCACCATCTTGATCACATAATTCCTCGAACAAGTCTTTGTTTGGAGTCATGTGCCAAGTGCAACCTGAATCCATAATCCACTCCTTCTTAGAGTCATTGCTTGAAACCACAAGAACATCAGATGATTCGAAATCATCTTGAACAATGGCAGCGTTGCCATTATCCTTACCTCCATGATATTTCAAGCGTTCAGGGCACACCTTTCTTGTGTGACCCTCCTTCTTACAATGGTAGCATCGAATGCCAGATGCTTCGCCACTGTAAGTCTTCGCCTGGCTTTTGCCTTTCTTCTTGTCGAACTTACCATCCTTTCGTAAGAGTTTTCCTTTAACGGCCAAACCTTCGCCAACAGTCGAAGGTTTATGCTCCTTTCGTTCATTCAAGTCCTTAGAGTACAAGGCTGATTGAACTTCTTCAAACGTCAGGGACTCCCTTCCATACAAGAGAGTTTCTTTGAAGTGAGCATGTGATCGAGGCAAAGAACACAATAGTAACAGCGCTTGATCTTCATCATCGATCTTCACATCAATATTTTCAAGATCAAGAATCAGCTTGTTGAACATATCCAACTGCTCAGCCAATACTTTGTCTTCAATCATCTTGAATGAATACAAAGCTTGCTTCAGGTAGAGTCGATTTACCAGCGATTTGGTCATATACAAACTTTCAAGTTTCACCCATAACCCTGATGCCGTCGTCTCCTTTGATACCTGCCGGAGAACCTTATCACCAAGGCTCAACAAAATTGCGCTGTGTGCTTTCTCGATCATATTTGTCTTCTCCGCTGCCGTCAATTCTGCATTCATGGCTGCCTCTCCCTTCAACGCTTCCAAACAACCCTGCTGAACCAGTAGGGCTTTCATCTTCAAGCGCCACAGACCGAAATCATTCACTCCGGTGAACTTTTCAATCTCATACTTTGTTGAAGGCATCTTCTCCACGCTCACCGCACCAATTTGTTGTGAATTCAATGCCAAGAACAAAGTATAAAACAAGGAAGAATAAAGGACAAGGAAGAAGAGGAACACAAGAATTGGTTATAACTGTTATTCTTTCACTTTCTCTTAAAACAAGATTACAAGTTTACAAGAATAACAAATAACCTCTCTCACCCTAAATTAGGATTTGCAGCTTGGCAATGATGAGAGACTAGTATGCTATTTATAATAAAACCTAACATACTAACTAACGGGCTTTTTCAGCAAGGCCCATTACACAAGCCAACTTAATAAACAAGCTAACTTAACAAATTAGGGTTTAAACACTAAAACCTAATTTAACATGCTAACAACTCTAGCATCTTCGACATCTGCATGCTAAACCCATCTTTGACTACAGCATGCACACTTCGACACCAGCATGTGAACAATCCTTCGACTTCATGCTTAACTCTGTCGAATTGTCGAACCAAGAAGCTACCCTTCGACAATACTAGAGTTCGATCCAATATCTCACAACATACATTATATTTCAGTTTTTTCGAACAATTATATATTTATGAATCATTATTATCTTAATAATTGTGAGAAAGTTAAGAGTAAAAGGTTTGGGAATGAGTTGAAATTTTAATTGTAAAAATAATTTCACGGTTGGATATGTTTCATCAATGTTTAACTTCTCATGTTATGATTGAATAAATGTTGTTTAAACCATAAATAATTCTTAAATTTTTGGGGGATTAAATTATTTGTAAAGATAGTAAGATATTAATGACAGTGTAATGAAATAAATATGTAGATATTAAATAAGACGTATGACGTGTTTCTAAAATTGGTTATGTAGAGTTGCGTTTTTTAATTATTACTAAAATGCATGATACTTTTATGCATTAAAGTTATTTTAATTTTAATGACAATGTAATTAAAGTTTTTTTTTTGGTTACACAATGTAAGTAAAGTTAGTTACAGAGTTTCTACAAATATTTAATGTAAATATCATAATAATTTTAATATTTAAATTTCATTGATACAAATATAAATGATAGTTCAATTTTTGAAATATGGAAATAAATTAGCCGACTTAGCTCAGTGGTAGAGCGCGTGGCTTTTAACCACGTGGTCGTGGGTTCGATCCCCACAGTCGGCGTATTTGGTTTTGGAAAATGGTCAAACTGCTTGGTTTACAATAACTAACGTATACAGTTGTATATTTACTACAAATTGATTGTCTTTTTTCAGAATAATAAATACCAAATAGAACATTCGATGTAGGTGACATAGCACAACATGTCTTCATAAATGATGTGCAAGACGTGTATTATTTGATTATGCATAACTTGTTTCTTTCATAAAGTATGGAACATCATGTCTCTCATGGTACATATTATCATTCTTGCCTTTAGTTGTAGATGATAATACTACCTTGAACAGGTGTTCAACCTTGTTGACTTCAACATATATGATCATTTCTTGCCATCTAGATGATATTTACATTTCTTCTAACTCAGAAAAAATGGTCACATCAGTTTTGATGACTCTGGTGTCGATGATTATTTGTCACCTTTTTGGGAATATGATCATTTCTTCGTCTTAGTACATATGATCATTTAGATTAGAGCTCTAGATGGTAAAACTTTTCGACTCATGTATAGATGATCATTTCTTCTAGAGACAATCGAGTCTTTATTTCATGTAGATCATTGCAAATAGTCTATACAAGGAAACAAAAGACATTAGAATATAAATTTTTCTTTATTATATTTTTATCATTGAAACTTAGTTCAGTACATTCAAATCATGAAACTATTATATTAGTCTTTCTTGATTACTTGTACAATTTAGGCTGTCGAACAATTATATATTTATGAATCATAATTATCTTAATAATTGTGAGGAAGATTATGGTAAAAGGTTTGGGAATGAGTTGAAAGATTAATTGTAAAAATAATTTCACGGTTGGATATGTTTCATCAATGTTTAACTTCTCATGTTATGAATGAATAAATGTTGTTTAAACCATAAATAATTCCTAAATTTTTTGGGTATTAAATTATTTGTTAAGATAGTAAGATATTAATGACAGTGTAATGAAATAAATATGTAGATATTAAATAAGACGTATGACGTGTTTCTAAAATTGATTATGTAGAGTTGCATTTTTTAAGTATTACTAAAATGCATGATACTTTTATGCATTAAATTTATTTTAATTCTACTGACAATGCAAGTAAAGTGAGTTATAGAGTTTCTACAACTATTGAATGTAAATATCATAATAATTTTAATATTTAAATTTCATTGATACAAATATAAATCATAATTCAATTTTTTAAATAAGGAATTAAATTAGCCGACTTAGCTCAATGGTAAAGCGTGTGGCTTTTAGTCACGTGGTCGTGGGTTCAATCACCACAGTCGACGTATTTGGTTTTGGAAAATGGTCAAACTGCTTGGTTTACAATAGCTAACATATAGTTGTAAATTTAATACAAATTGATTGCAAGTAATTCTTTTTTCCTAAGAATAAATATAGATCCATTTTTCTTTAGTGTTTGATCATTTCTATCATACTATGGATAAGCAAAACTTTTAAATTCACGATGACAACAAAATAGAACTACTTAGTTGTATTGTATGTTTGCATGCTTTAAAAAGTTAGGAGTTGTAATTTTTATAGTACTAAAGATTATGAATTGTTGCACCTAGATTTCTAGCTAATCATTTTTCTGTTCGAAAACTTGTCTTTGGAGTGCCAAAGTCCCCTTCAAATAAGGGACCGACTCCTTTTATCGAAAGTCCTCCTGACATGGTGGTCAGTCGACGTGTCCCGTTGAAGTGCCCGTTACGAGATAAAGGTATCTCTCAACGACGGTACAAGTATGTGAATGAAAGAACTTGCGCTTGCGAGGGAGCTTAGTGGATGAACTCACACTTAAGGGGGAGATTGTTGGGAAATAAGTGTGAGTCGTATGAAGAAACAAGTGTGAGTTCAAAGTCCTACATTGCTTAGAAAATTGGAGGTTAAGCACTTTGTAAATGAGATGACCCATACATTTATCACCTTAAGATTTTGGATGATTATGTGGTGTCTCTCTCATTTGTTTGGGTGAGTCTTTGATCTTTAGGTGGGTGTTTGGCACCTAACAAAGAATTAATATTGGGTTCAAGTGCCATTGAGATAAACTACAATTTAGGAATTTATATTTGATGCTCAACCAGTTCCATGAGAGCCTTTGAACATAATCAAACATTTGTTCAGCACAAACAACCTTGTTCTTGAAAATGTTGTTGTTTCTTGCTTTCCAAATACTCCAAATGCAAGCGAACCAGAGCACTCTGACTTTGATAAATGAACTTCTACCACTGCCGAGAAGAGTTTTGAATAGTTCAAGGTGGTCCTTACAATCTTTTGGAAGCGCCGCAAGCAATCCAAGCCACCTACCTAGTGTCAAGAAACGAAATACTTGTAAAAATGGGACAATCAAAGAAAAGATGAGAGACCGTCTTTTCCTCACTACACCATTCAGCACATTGATTATATTCCTGGACTATGGAGCCTCTTCTAGCTAAATTGTCCTTAATTTGGAGTATATTGTAAAATAACCTCCAAACTAAGCACCATTCTTTTGATGGTGCCGATTTGTGCCAAACCACATACCATGATTTACTAGTCTCAATCCTATTTTACGCCCTCAGCACCTTTTAACTCTCCTTTATTGAATACTCTTCTAAATTTTTTCGATCTCCTATATCTATATGACAAATGTCTCTCTACCATAATGAGTTGTTTGCATCACAAGCTTTGGGAATGCCCTCGGTCCCACCATATATGTCATTCAAAACTTTAATCTAAAGACAATGTATCTCTTTTCTAATTTTCCAAATCCACTTGCCTAGTAAAGAAGAATTGAAATCACTCAAGTTTTTTTACGCACACCACCCCACTCTTGTATAGGTTTATATATTTTATCCCATTTGACCTAGTTAATTTTTCTCATATCCTCACTGCCTCCCCACAAGAAATATTTGAATTAAAATTCGAGTTTAGATATGATATCTGATGGAGCTTTGAAGAAGGATAAGAAATAGACTGAAATTGCAAACAAGACATACTTTAAAACGACCACTCTACCTCTGATTGATAAATGTTTGTGTTTCCAATTGGACAATCTAAATCTTACAATATCCAACACCAGTTGTAAAGTCTTCTTGAATATGAGACTAGCACTTATAGGAATCTCAAGATAGTTGAACGGGATGGATCTTACCTTACATATTAGGATTTTGGTTGCATCTCGGAGCCAACAATGGCAGCAATTATGAAAATTAACTTTCAATTCCAACATCATTTCAAACAAGGTCAAATTTAGGCATGGCAACAAAACCCGTACCCGTGGGTACCCACCCGAACCCGCCCCGAAGTTGACGGGGAAAACCCGCTTTGACTGGGTTTGGGTTCGGGTTTGGGTTTTCCCCGATTATAAGATATGGGGACGGGGCGGGTAATGGGGGCACTAGTACCCACCCCGAACCCGTCCCCGAACCCGCCCCGTTTATTTCATTGTATATATTATTATATATTTTTGATAATTTAGAATATTAAATATGTGGCTAATGATTTATGTTTTGATTTGTATTTACTATTTAGAATATTTGAAATGTATGGATGAATTTTTTTGAAATTATTTTATTTTATTATTTATAAAGTAATTTAATTTTGAAAAAAAATAAATATTTCTATTAAAAAAATTGATATCACTAAATGGATGGTGGCGGGGCGGGGATACCCGAACCCACCCCGAATCCGTTTGGGTCGGGTTTGGGTTTTAATTCTCCATCCCCGATTGGGTTTGGGGCGGGGAACGGGGATTGTTTGGGGATTCGGGTTTGGGTTTGGGGAAGGTAATAACCGTCCCCGACCCGCCCCGTTGCCATCCCTAGTCAAATTTGCTTTTATGCTCCTAATATTCTCCCACTTATTCAAACGGTCGTGTATTGGGAAAATAAGTACTACAGTACAGAAATTTTATTGAAATGAGAGCACAAATGTCAATATTTGGACCAAATTTCAAACACTAAACATAACATTTTCACACTCTAGCAATGACACAAACCAAACCGCTAAAATCCTTTTCTCCAAAAACACAAGGAATATCAACACAACACACAACACCAAACTCTTCCCAACGATTCAACTCAACTCAACTCAGTCATGCACGCATGCACTTCACTTTCCCAATTCCCTTCCTTGATTCTATCCAATTCCCCTTAGATCAATCCCCAATGTCGAATCCCATCCTTTCCATATCCGCAATCGGTAATCATACTTTTCAATTTCATTACATTAACCAATCTTAAACCCTCATTGCATCATATGCTGATTTAGTAATTTTCCAAATCATGCAGGTGGATTGAGAATTTTTCAGTGCATTTTGCTGAAAACATCGCTTGTGTTATTAATATTATGCAGCACAGTGTTAATAGTTGGCTCTGGTTTTCCAGTTACACAAATTCCTTCTGTTATGGCTCACCCCCCATTGTCCTCTTATCTTTCCAGTAAGGCTAAGTCATTACACTTTCCCGTAACTTCAATATGCTGGTGTAAATTTTTATTGCTATATGGTTTAATATGCTTTATTTTATTCAACCAGATTATTGTAAAAAAGACATGGTATTGAAGCGAGGTACTAGTGAGGGTTTCCGTTGCGTTTATCCTGTAAAGTTAGACCTTCTTCTTTTGAATGTGTCTCAAAACCCTGACTGGAAGCTTTTTCTTGATGAATTGGCTGCACAATTGGGGATGCGGGCTACCCAAATTGAACTGATAAACTTTTATGTACACAGCTTATCGATGTTGAATATATCGATGTATATTACTCCGCCAAAAGATATCAGTTTCTCTGCCTATGAAGCATCTAATATAAAGGCTTCCCTTATTTTTCACAAGGTTAGACTAGACAGTAGATTCGTGGGGGACTACAGGGTTCTCAATTTGACCTGGTTTAAACCTCCACCTCCTTCGAAAGGTATATATAGACTTCGGAACTTCTGAAATATGTCACTACAGTTCGTGATGCTTTGGTGTTTTTGATATTTGAGAAAAATTATAGTGAGATGTTTATTGTATGGAAAATATATAGCTAATGTTTTTCTTTACTTGGTATTGAAACCTTTGTTATATATGTAATCTTAGTGTTTTAACAACTTAAACTTCATTACTTTAATATATATAGATTTCTTGTTCATTTGTTTGTTACATTGTTACTTCAAAATGGTAAGGAAGGAAAGAAAAAGATACGATGACGCTATGGGCTCTAATCCATTGTTTGTTCACCATGGTTTCTTAACTGTCTGACTTTTTCCTGCAAACCCAGATCTTATATAATTTTGATGCTCGTGAAAATCCTATGCAACATTGTGCATTAAGAAATTTAAGTCTTGATATTGTCTATACAAAGCTAGATATTTATGTCATAGCATTGCTTAGAACATTTTAGCCATGATGGATTTGCACCTTGTATATGTGATTTCACCATTACAAAGATGTTAACGCTTGTAGGCCTGCCATTCTTCCTTGTTGCCATATTTTATGTCATAGCATTGCTTAGAACATTAGCCATGATGGATTTGCATCTTGCATATGTGATTTCACCATTACAAACATGTTAATGTCTGTGTACCATTCTTCCTTGTTGCCATATTTTTATATGACAAATATTAATAGATAATGTTTAATTTTAAAGCTACATTACCCATTGCTGTTAGTTTCTTTGGTCATTCAAAGCTTTAGAAGAGGTAATAGTTGTGATGTACTTCATTAAGGGGGTGGGCCCCTTTATGGTTGTGGGTCTAAGAATGAATATCTATGCATTTATATATTATAAGTTTATAACATATGGTTGCATTCTACTGCAGATCCTACTTTTGCTGCATCAACTGTGAAAACTCCTGGGAGACAAGAACTTGCTGCTACATCATTGAGTACTTCAGACAGGGGAAGGCATTCAAATTTGGTTGTTATCCTTGGAATTGTTACTGGGATACTCATCATTTCCATTATATGTCTACTTATACTTTGTTTATGCACGCTGAAACCAAAGACAAAAGCACCTCCTACAGAAACAGGCAAGTACTCTACTTCTAACTGCTATTGTGTGTATGTTCACTTTTGCATTTCTATATTTGACCACCTTTCTTGATTTGGATATCATAATGGCCGTAAGTGTAACAGTTAAATTGATGCGAATTGGGTTCCTTTCGAAAGAAAAACTACATTCTGGCACAGAATTTATAAGATAGAAAGTCTGCTGAAGCAAATGAGTTGTTTTTTTTTATCTCAGGCGTTTCCAAAGCAGTTGATTACTTGAGAAATTTTTATTAGAATTGAATATTTACGTGTAGTAATGTTTTATGATTGATCATGAAACTTGATTTAGCGTACAATTTTATATATTGGATCAGGACTAGACAATTGATACACACTCTCACATATGGTTATTTCCATGATCAGCTGCAAATTATATGGTATTCCGCCTGCTATGCTACTCACACTTGATTTATTTCCTACAGAAAAGCCAAGTATAGAACATACAATTTCATCTGTCGGGTCACTTCCATATCCAACCAGTACACGTTTTATTTCTTATGAAGATCTTAGAGAAGCAACAAACAATTTTGAACCAGAAAGCATACTTGGAGAAGGAGGTTTTGGTAGAGTTTTTAAAGGTGTCTTGAATGATGGAACTGCTGTTGCAATTAAGAGGCTTACTAATGGAGGGCAGCAGGGTGACAAAGAGGTTTTGGTTGAGGTTGAGATGCTTAGCCGGTTGCATCACCGTAACCTTGTAAAACTAGTTGGATACTATAGCAATCCTGACTTATCACAAAACCTACTTTGCTATGAACTTGTCCCTAATGGAAGTTTGGAGGCCTGGCTTCATGGTAATGTAATTTCTCGAATAATGGATTCAGTTTTTTAATCTTGAATTACCTGCTTTGTGTGTCTATTGTAACGACTGATATTTTAGAAATATTTCATTATGCTTATTGAAATTAGCCTTGATTTCCCCAGGTCCCTTGGGAATAAACTGCCCTTTGGAGTGGGACACCAGGATGAAGATTGCACTTGATGCTGCAAGAGGACTTGCTTACTTGCATGAAGATTCACAGCCATGTGTCATACACAGAGATTTCAAAGCATCTAATATATTGCTTGAGAACAACTTTCATGCTAAAGTTGCTGATTTTGGTCTCGCTAAACTAGCCCCTGAAGGAGGAGCTAATTACCAGTCTACTCAAGTCATGGGCACATTTGGGTAAGTTTCATTATATTCTTTCTTTCACTTTTTATTTGATTTATAGTCAAGACTTTAGATGAAATGAAACTATTATGCAGGTATGTAGCACCTGAGTATGCCATGACCGGACACCTACTCATTAAAAGCGATGTTTATAGCTACGGGGTTGTCTTGCTAGAACTGTTGACTGGAAAGAAACCTGTGGAAATGTCACAGCCAACTGGGCAAGAGAATCTTGTAACTTGGGTTAGATTCATAACTTTACGTTCCTTCATTATTCTCATCTAGTTCATTTCAAACTCAAAAGCATTTCAACCCGGTTTCTGTTCGAAATGATTGAAAGTAAATCCACCCTTTGTAGTTTACATTAAATAGAAAATAATTTACCAAGTTATGTTTGCAGGCAAGGCCAATTCTTAGAGATAAAGAGCGGTTAGAAGAACTTGCTGATCCAAGGCTTGGAGGAAGGTATCCGAAGGAAGATTTTCTCCGTGTTTGCACTATTGCTGCAGCCTGTGTTGCACCTGAAGCAAGCCAACGACCTACAATGGGTGAAGTGGTACAGTCACTTAAAATGGTGCAGCACATAACTGAAAATCACGATCATGCATTACCGTCATCTAATACAAGGGGTAACCTGAAACAGTCTTCTACAGCTTATGATTCTGATGGGACATCTTCAATGTTTTCTTCTGGTCCTCACTCTTGCCTAAGCACCTTTGACTATGAGAGCATTTCTAGGACAGCTGTTTTCTCTGAAGATCTTCATGAAGGACGGTGAATGTAGTTTGAAATGCAAGCTAACTGCAAACCTGCACACAATCCAAAGGCTTTTGCATCATAATCTAGAAATCTTTTCTTTCTCATGGCCAAAGGTGGATGGAGCCATAGCCGGTGGGATTTTCTTGCAATGAAGGTTAAATTTTGTTGTTGTTGGTTGGCTAGGAAAGGGATTCTCCTGCTGTCATTTCCGCCATCCTCCACGGTAAACCACAATCCTGTTCTCCCCTAAGTGACAGTGGTTCCATGTGAATAAACTTGGTACATATGTGCTTTGTAGTTTGTTACCTTGTTTCAAAGATTTGCCTCAAAAGAAATTTAATTTTAATTAAAATGAAAAAAATTCGTATAGTTACACTATAATTTTCTTCTAGAATTCTTCATGGGTGGTGAACTAGACTAGATATATGCCCTTAGGATTGTGAATTTGACCTTAAAATCCTTTTAGCTCCTCTCTAGGTGATACTATTATTCTGGCTCACTTGGAAAAATGTGGTCTGCTTTAAAGAATTATAAATCTATCATTGATTCAATTTAATAAAACAAAAACTACCAAAACTAAAAATTTGTTATCGATTCGAATTATTAAAAAAAAAATTATCAACACAATATTTTATATATATATATATATATATATATATATATATATATATATATATATATATATATATATATATATATATATATATATATATATATATATATATATATATAATGTTAGTTATAAAAGAGTTATGTTTAATTAGAAAACTTCAATCATAAATTTATGTCTAAAAACGTTAGGAAAAAATAAAGGTTTTTTTTATAATTAAAAGGAAATGAAGGATAATTAGGGCCATTAGTTTACCAAGTCATGTTGTAAGGTTCTATGTATGTGTGAGGCTGACAATTACTATCACAAGGATGCCAACCTTTCGAGTTGCTATTTTTATGCTGCATCTAATGAGAGCCTATAATCAACAACTGAAAAATTGCCAAAATTTGAGTGGAAATTATGTTTCCTTGTGCACAATAAAAACCCCACCGGACACATGATTGTCCATGCTACAACCTGGGTTTCACTGTCTCCCATTGTCTCTGCTCTTGGAATATTTTCTAAAATATATTTTTTACAAATATTTTATTAAGAGAATAATTTCCGAAGAGAAGAGACAATGGGTTCCAGATTCAATAAAAGCCTTCTTGTCATCCTATGCCTCTCTTCTCTTCTATCTACCAATGCCGTCCCTTCAACTCGCATAATCGATTTCATTTCCACAAGATTCCCAGCTGCAGGTCACAAAAGTCACGTCATTGATTACATTTCGACAAGTGTCCCAGCTGTAGCCCCTTCAAGCCGCCATATTGATTACATTTCGACAAGTGTCCCAGCTGCAGCCCCTTCAAGCCGCGTTATTGCCTCTGGTGACAACCTGCCAGACAGTAACGGTATTCTAGATCAAGCTTCACAGTCTGGTGCCACTATGCTAGGAGCCTTTGCATCCAGAGCTGCGGAACGACTCAATCCAGAGATCATGAAATTATGTGTCGATGGTGAGAACGTACCTCTTTGCGTTGAAACCATATTGAAACACATGAAAGGTCCTTTTGATCCCCTCAAGGCCCTTGAGATTGCGGTTGATGCCACCCTCGTCCAAGCCAAGACCGTAGCTGGTACCATTCAAAAGTTGCTTAAAGACCCTAGCACCGATAAAAGGGCCCTTGATGCCCTTGGCATATGTAATACAGAATATGATGATATGTTGGATACAATCAAGGAGGCAGTGGATTTACTTCAACAACAAAATGTTGTTGATGCTTATTACAAGATCAGTGCTGTGATATCATTAAAAGGTACATGTGATGATGCTTTTGTGGAGTCTCCTGGTGTTGAGATGCCATTTTCTCAGGATTCTGCAACTCTATTTCAGTTGAGCGGTAATTGTTTGGGCATCATGAACGAGTTAGTTAATCACGTCAGACTTTAAATTATTTAGTTCATGAAATGGGAGAAGGGAGGTGGTGACTGGGGAGGCTATAAAATCATTAGTAACTATATTTTGTGCCATTTTCATATGGTAATGTATTAATGGTTTTATATACCCATTATCATAACCATATATATATTGATAATAACAATTTTTCATGCCTATATTGTGAATCCTATTTTAATGATCTCAATAAGGGCAGAGTATGTTTTGGCAAGAATGGGTAACCATTCCTATTAAACACTAGTATGGTAACGTGTAACTTTCAAGTTTCACGTTCGTGCTAGATCAATATAATCATTTTATCAATTGTGTTTTTGGATTTTGTTTAAGTTTTTATTCACATCTTGAATTACAAACTTGGGAACTAGTACATCCTAGAGAAATTTGACGCAAATTAAAAATTTGGGAACACCTCAGCCAACAACAAAGTTTGTTTCTCACCATCTCATGATTCCATTAAAATACAAAATTTAAATTTTGAATTGAAATAACAATATCTTATTAATTATTTCTAAGAATATGAATATAGATACGTTTTTATGCAAATATTTGTCCTTGTAGTAAAACTAATTTAGTAATTTAGATGAATAATCAATAAGATTTTAGAGCTAAATAAAAGAGAATTATAACAGTCTTAGTGCATGTTTGGATTGGCTTCTACAAATCCCAAAAGCACTTCTAGTCCACTTCAACTTGATAATTGGTTTTATTTTCTTGTTTGGATACTTTTTCAAAATCAATTCTCCTTCTCCAAAAACAATTCTAGTAGAAGCTACAATTCCTAGCTTTTGAGTTTAGTAGAATCAATTCTACATTTATTACATATTATTTATTACAACTCTTTTAAATTTTCCTACTTTACCCTCTTTAATTTTCATCAACTACTTCTTTTCTTTTTGATTTGTACTAGAATTTATTACCATTTTAGTAATTATACAATTCAAAATCAATTTTGTTAAAACTATCCAAACAACATTAATTGATAACAATCACTTCTATATCATTGTATCCAAACATAAATCAATTCTTGTAAACTCAATTCTATTAAAATCAATTCTACCAAACTCAATTCTCTCAGAATCAATTCTATTCACCGTCAATCCAAACACACCCTTAATTGATCTTAACACGTCAAACACCTAACTTTTGAAACCAAATAATGGCTTTTGTGACATTTGGTAAAAAGATAGAAAAAAGAATCTAAGAATTATTTTATGGGATTGTTCATTGCATCTTATATTTACTTACTGTATATCTTGGCGAAAATTTGAAAATACTCTTAGAATTTTGAAAATTGGAATTCTGATGTATCCTAATCACGCCAAATACAAGTAAAAAATATGTCTGAATATTGAAATCAAGATTCACCGTTTGCTATCGCATGGACCGAATACACAAGCAATTTGTTCTAGTAGTTTGTCTATATATTAAAATTTAAATTCACTCATGTTATCACATACACAAAATACACAAGCAAATTATTCTAGAGGATTGTTCGAATATTGAAATTCGAATTCACCCTTGTTATCACATACACATAACACAAGCAATTTGATTTAAGGGTTTGTCTGAATATTGAAATTTGAATTCACCTTTGTTATTGTTGGGGATAATAGTTTTGAAGAAAAGAATAATAGAGTAATTGAGAGGATACATAAGAGTGAGAGAGAAGATTGTAATTGCATTGAACTATAAGAGTTGCTCATATACAAGGTAGTTGTTACTTGCTCAACTTGTTCAGTAAGTAATTGTCTCTTAACCAACTAAAAATAAAACAAACTACCTCTAACTAACTACTATAAGCATAACTAACTTCTATTAGGATAGTTTGGATTAAAATCATTATATCTTCTTAATTCAAGCTATCAAAAGTTAGGGCTCTAAATTCCCTTCTCAACTTAATGAATTGCAATTTTTATGACTTTTGTGAACACATAAACCACTTGAAGATGTAGCCCGTTGTACTTCTTTTGTTAATGTTTTCACCGCACCAGTCACCATCAGAAAAACCAGTCAAATCAAGCTTATTGTATTCTTTGCATAGTGGAAATAGGAGACCATAATGAAGTGTGTCATTTGTGTACCTCATTATTCTTTTTGCAACAATGAAGTGTTGTTTAAGAGGATTGCTCATGAACGCACATCAATCCAACTGAGTGGCTTATATGTGGCTTAATTTGACATAAGTACCTCAATGAGCCTACCAATTGCCTAAATGTGGTAGCATTTATCCTGTCTTCCTTTCCTTCATCTGATTCCACTAATTTCATAGTTGTATCAGTTGGTGTAACTATAGTGTTGCATTCCAACATGTTAAACTTTGTCAACATTTCACTTTCATATTTGGCTTGGCACAAGATCATTCCACCTAAGGTAGAAAAAAATTTCATACCAAGAAAATAGGCTAGCTTGCCTAGGCCAGTCATATCAAACACTTGCCTTATCTTATCTTTGAAATGCTCAATTTTTGTCTCACAACTTCTAAATACAAGGAGGTCATCCACATAAAGGCAAATAATGAAAAGAGCTTTCTCCTTTTTACCTTTAATGTAAACACTGTGTTCAGAGTTGCACTTTTTAAACCCTGTCTCAGTGAAGAATTTGTCAGTTTTTCTATTACATACCCTCTGTGCCTGTTTCAGGCCTTAGAACGCTTTGTGTAGTTTGCAAATCTGATCATCCTTTCATTTGATGACACAGCCACCGGGTTGGGTTATGCACACTTCTTCTTTTAGAGGGCCATTGAGAAAATTTGTTTTAACATCAAGATGAAAAGGGGTCATCTTTTATTGCATTCTAAGGCAATTACCAACCTGGTGGTCTCATTTCTTACAACTAGTGAGAAAACTTCATCATAATCAACTCCTTGTTTTTTATAGAAAGCCTTTTGCATCAAGTATGAATTTATGCTTGACAACCTTTCCTTCAAGATTCACTTTGAGCATGAGAACCCACCTGAGTGCAATAGCCTTGTTGCCTTCAGGTAACTTGGTCAATTCCTAAGTTTTATTCTTGTCTATGAAGGTGAGTTCTTCGGTCATGGCATCCTTCCAAGTCCATTCCTTGAGAGTTGTTTTATAGTTAACTGGCTCAGCATCTACAAACATTTTAAGATGCATCATTTCTCCCTTAGTGCTACTTCATTATCAAGGACAAACTCACAATCAGATAGCTTTCTAGGAAGTTGCCATACTTTTTGTTGCCTGCTTTGTGTTGGTGTAGGTGCCATACTTTTTGTTGCCTGCTTTGTGTTGGTGTAGGTTCTTCCTCATTATCATCCTTACTATCCGATATATCTTTAGTTCAACCTTCTCTACATCCCAAGTTTCAGAGTGAATTGGCACTAAAGTGTTGATAGCATCATTGTCTTTGGCAATTCAATTTAAAACCTCATCTTCTTATACTTTCACATCTTTGCTTATAACAATTTTCTTTGTATCAAGATCAAACACTCTATAGGCTCTTATGTTGTGGTAGTCTACAAGGATCAATGGATTGCTCTTGTCCTCCAACTTTTTTTTTTGACATCGGGAATATACTTGTAGTACAAAGAACCAAAGATTTTCAAGTGGTCTACACTAGGCTTTCTTCTTGATCAAGCTTCCCTAGGTACATTGTTCATGAAACTCTATAAAATATATGTTCAATATATAATCAGCAATGGAAACAGCCTCACCCCGAAGCTCACATGGTAGATTTTTTAGCTTCAACATGCTTCTTGTTATATTGAGAATTCTTTTATTCCTTCTTTTTGCCAAGCCATTGTACCGACGAGTGTATGGTGCTACGACTTCATGAATGATGCCTTGACTAGTGCAAAAATAATAAAAGTCCTTTGAGGTATATTCTCCTCCACCATTTGTTCTCAAGATCTTTAACAGCTTGCCACTTTGTCTTTCTACCATTGCTTTGAAATCTTTAAAGATCTACAAGTATTCACTCTTGGCTTTGATTAAGAAAAACCATAACATTCTTGAGAATTCATCCACAAAGCTGACAAAGTACTTGTTCTCACCATAAATAGGTACTTTTAGTGGTCCACAAATATCTGAGTGAACTACACCAAGTTCTTTTTTAGCTCTCATAGGCATACTAGATCGACTTAAAGGCTAGTCTAGGTTGCTTTCCCACCAAGCATATTATGCACGAGCTTTCAGTTATTTATACCTTAGGACCTTCAATCACCATACCTTTTGAACTCGGTTGGCTTAGATTTTTGTAGTTCAAATGGCCATACCATCTTGCCATAGCTCACTTTCGTGTTCATGAGATGTTACAACAAGACATCTTAGCTCAGAGTTTTGGATGTATACCTTGAAGGTCATGTTTCTTGACAGGCAAGATTTCAAGAATAGTATTCTTTTGTGATCAAAGAGCTTCACACAATCATTTTATGCGAGTATTGAAAAACCCTTTTGCATTAGTTGCCCTACACATAGCAAATTGCACTGCATGTTTGGCTCAAGCAATACATTCCTGATCAATATTGCCTTGACATCCTTCCTTTATATGGCTACATGTCACATTCCATTTGCCATAATGGATTTGTTGTCAGCCAATTTGATATTTGTCTTCTTACTGACATCAAAATTAATCAACTAGTCCCTCCTTACAGACATATGATTGTTGTAACTAGTGTCAAGATACGAGACATGGGAATTTGAAACCTCAACATTAGTTGAGTTCTGATGACAACTCTAGCAAGTCCACTAGTCTCGTCGAAGTAATAAATAAAATCCGTCTCCATAGAAATTGTGAATTTTAACACGGTAACTATATGCGGATTAAGTAAATAACAGCGAGGGGTTTTCAAGGTTGATTGGGTTCGCAAATAAAATGATAAAATACTTGGAATATAATTTAATAACTAAAGGAGATTGGATATTCTTGCGAATCCCCTACTCATATTTGTTGATGAACTATGCATTAATTAAATTTTATAATATGTTAAAGTATTACAACGAATTAACACAACCACTACACTCAATTCCTTGGTGCACAACTCATTAATCTACACAATAGTTTCCTAATTCCTTAGGCCAATTCAGAGTTAAATTAGGCGTTCTAAGTTCGTTAATTTAAAATCCATAACTTATAATTACATATTCCTAGTTAATTACTAATTTGAATAATTTCCCTAGATCGGATCGGTAGATTAACAGTTAGAAATCCATACTCATATGATATTAATTCATGCATTCGTCAATACATAAAAAGTATTAAGATCAAGAACAATTAAATAATAACATAAAGTAATTCAATTAACATAAAAAAACCATGTGAACCAACATGTACAGGAAGGTTTATCTAAAAATAAATAATTTAAAGAATCTAGCTACTCGTAGTGATCATAACAATTACCATGAGTTTATATGGAGAGAACATGAAAATCAAGGAAGGTAAAGGTTTTTAATGGCTTCAAAACCCTCAAAGTCGTTACTTTGGTATCCCAAGTCGTCACTTTCTCTATCAAATTCATAAAACTCAAAAAGTCTCCAACGTAATTATCACAACATCGCGCCATGATGAAAAGCATTGTGTCATACCCCAAAATTTGCCCATCTCATTTCTCCTTTCAAGCTCATACCAAAGTTCAAGACTCAAAGACACACTCTCCTAAACAATGGCTCAATGAACTAGGGTTTTGAATTCTCTAAAGAAAATCAATGAATCAAAGTCTCCAATGGATTTCATATGGCTTATGATGTTTCAAACTATCTCTATGGCAAAGTACTAGCTTCAATTACAAGGATTGCCCAGTCGATTGCTCAGAAAGTCAACAGTCGACTAGTTTGACCTAAAAGTCAACGGTGGTCAAAGTGCAGTCAAAATTCCTGATTTTTTGTCAACATCCTTATTTTGAAGTATCATTCATCATTTGATCAAGGATTGATCATGATTCATTAAGGAAAGATCAGAAATCAACAAAACCTAAAGTTTCTAAATTAGGTTTTTTTGGACCTAAAGTCAACTGAACTTTGACCAACCATAACTTTCACATGGAACATCAGAAATTTCCCATCAAAATCTCATTTTGAAGAAAATTGAATTCTCTACAAATTTGTCTCTCACAAGCCAAGTCTAAAAATGCTTCATTTGAGAGATATGGATCAAAAGATTATAGGTCCTTTTTGAAAATCAACCAAAAGCAATTTTCTGTCAATGCCCATATCACCAAGAAAAAATCTTCAAATGGAAAAAAGTTTCCAAAGTGTCTTGTAGAGGACATCTTGAGGTTTCCAAAAAGTCCTAGAACTCCTCCATACCTTAAAAATTGAGGGAGATATGTCTTGTCAAAGTTGGCTAATTTTGAAGGAAAAATGTGAAATAAAAGGCTCCAAAATAAATTTTGTTGCAAACAAGTCCAATCTTTTTTGGCTCAATCTTGATCTTCAAGTTACCCAAGACTTCAAGTCTAATTTCCACGATTTATTGATAATTATTTGATTTTTATTTGAATTTTATTCACTTAAAAGTATGATTAAAATTAGGGTTAATAGTAATTCACCCCCTGTAATGTTAGCGAATTTTGTTTTTCCCCCCTCCCTACCTTTTGGCAACAGCAGGGGTAAACCAAAACACGCTCATATTACAGGGGGTAAACTCTTATTAACCCTTAAAATTAAATAATCAAAGGATCATGAAAGGGAATTATATTGGATTTGATTTTCAATCAAGTTCAATCAATTAAATTTCATATATTTCATTCCAAATTCGTGCCAAATATCATTGATGATATTAGATTGAAATTGTGCCAATTTTAGAAGCTTTAAAGCCATATTTTCAATCATTCTCCAATCTAGGATTCAAGAAGGATTCTGTGCAAATTTGTTACCCTAAATCCTCCTATTATAAGTAGGGAAAGGTTGTAAACCGAGGGCAAGGATTTTGGCCGCGCGGAGACCCTTGACATAGCAAAAAAAATCGTGAATTGGAGCGAGCTAGTAAAGGAAGTTTGAGACCGATTCAAGCGGAACTAAGCATCATAATCGACTCCTTGAAGCTTTCTGGACATAATCACGTTGTCCCCCTCAGTCCCAACATGCAGAAACGGCCCTGGTATTGACGGTTCGTGGCTCACTTTTTTTTAAATTCGATCTTGTTCATCCACTCATTATAAATATATTTTGATCCCATATTTGTGTTATTACTGACATGTGCGAAGTATTTGAATGGTTTAATTCGATTTTTGGGTACAAGGGCCATGATCCACCATTGTTAGGTTTGAAAGCTTTGGATTTGGGGTTTTTCAGTATAGGTAAAATTAGTACAAACTAGGGACGTTAATATGTTTGAAAGGGGGTTTTGAGTCCAAATGTAATGTCGTTTGGCGTTATTCTGTTGTTTTTGCGAGTTTTGTATTTGCAGGGATTTTAGCCACGCTTGATTTCGTAGCAAAATTGGTGCTAATTCGTAGCTAAAGGAGCCTGGTTCAAAGAGATGAAGAAGACGACCATGTGGCAATCATCTGTTGGCTCATTCAAATTCGGTGGGTTGCGCGCTTTCTTTTGATAAACGAAGCATCTTTTGTACATATTTCACGCGCGCCGTTCTTAACAGCATAGCAAACGCAGCCTGATGGTTGGTGACGTCGCTTGTAACCAGCATGTCCTAAGTCCGAACCTGGACAAAGCCAGTTTTTTTTTTTTTTTTTTTTTTTAATGTTTTCTTTGTTTTTTTTCACCTATTTTACTTATTTTTTTTTTCAATTTCTTTTTTCTTTTCTTTTATAAATTTAAATTCAGTTTGAATTAATAATTTAGATTAATAATTTAGGTTAATTTTTAATTGATTTAGATTAATAATTTGAGTTAATTTTTTATTAATTTAGATTAATAATTTATGATAATTTTTAATAGGTTGATTTAATTAGGATTAGGCTAATTTTTTTTTATGTTAAATAATTAGGGTTAACTTTTGATTAGGGTTTCACTTAAGTTTTTAGCCGATAACTATTTTTTAGGTTTTTACCTGTTTGGTTTTTAATCAGCCTTTCTAAGGCTTGCCCTTCAATTTTCAAAAAAAACATTTTTATTTTGCCCTTTTATTTTTCCTTGCAATTATTTGTGTTTATTCTATCTTATTTTTGTGGTTTGCCATTGTGGTTTGTAATAGTTAATTAGGCTTTATTTTCGCGCTCAATTCTTCCAATTTTTTGTATCTGCCCCAAAGTCTTGTAACAGCTTAGGTGTTTATTGTAATAGCGTAGGACTTTTAAATTCTGTCTTTAAATTCTGTATTTTTAAACTGCGTGGTTAGTAATCTTAGGGAGTGCAAGCCTTAAATTAACCTAAAATAACTAATTATAAGATAAAATAACTGAATTTAACCACGTGATTGTGCCACACACACCTTTAGGTAACCTCTCTTGTTGCCTATTGCCTTATTATTGTTGCCTTGTTGCCTTACTAATTATGCCTTTAAAATAGTCAAGTCCCTCGATTCCGAGGATACCTAAAGCAAGGTTGCCTTTAAAGATTGAAATCATCATATGAGATCTAGTCCATCGATGCTGCCTCGGAAAAAACATGATGATTGTCCCAATTGCTAAGATATCCTCGCATGATGCCTAAAAAGATTAATGACTATTATATTCCTTCCCTAAAGACTACCTATTCCTTCCCTAAAGACTACCTACCTCTACATGGTAGGGATCCAATGAAAGGACTACCTGCCCTCTTTATGGTATGGATAGCCCTTTCTCATTAAAGTCTAAAAGAACATTTTTTAACTTAAGGGTAATTGCTTTTTAATTGCTTGCTCTTCTTCAAATTCAAATTCAAAACTCTTTTCCCACTCTTTTTTTCAAATCAAATTCAAAAGACTACGCTTATTTAGAAGCTAAAGTTCTTCTTCAAAGTTTTTACTATTCACACACGACTTTTCAAACAAACAATTCAAACAAAGTGAGCTAAGCAATTAAGAGCCCATGGATAACCATGGATACAAAGGGTGCTTACACCTTCGCTTTGTATAACCTACCCCCGAACTCAAAATCTTTCAAAGGTCTTTCCTGTTCTTTTTGCCTTTCCAATTGGATAAAATAAAAGTCGGTGGCGACTCTTGCTTACCGCGACATTTCTTTAAAGTCAGTTCACCGTATTACACATTGCGCCACGATAGAATGCATCGCGTGCACATGAAATCCATGGGCCAAATATTCTTCACACTTTGGTATGACTTTTTCTCATTATTTCAATGTTTTCATCCAAATTTGCTACTAAAAAACACATAATGACGATTGTCATCAAATTGCAGCCATGAGCATAACTAGATATGAGTTTGAACCCAAATTTTATTGAGAAATCTTGGCTAATTCTTCACTATTTTTGGACTTATTTCGTTTTCCTAGACAACACTCATTTGCATAGTGTCCCATCTTCTTACAACCGTAGCATTGTACCTTCTTTTTGTCAAAGGTCTTCTTATTGCTTTGGTTCTTGAAAGGCCATCCACCTTTCTTGCTTGATGTTTGAGGATTATCATCACCCATTTATATTTCTTTGAATTGGGTATTTCCTTTTTTCTTCTTCAATCTTTCTTTGCTTGCTTCTAACTTCTTGAATTTGGAAAGAAGTGTTTGTTTATCTGGTTTTTCAGTTTCTCTTTCAACTACCTTCATCTCATAGGCTTCAAGAGTGATTTGCAAATATTCAATCTTCATGTTATTCAAGTCTTTTGTCTCTTTGATGGTTACCACTATATGATTAAAGAAGAGAGGCAATGTTCTCAAAATTTTCTCAATGATCTTCACCTCATTGAGAGAATCACCATATTGCTTCATTTGATTTGTCACGGTCAACAATCTTGAGATATAGTCATGTATTTTCTCATCATATTTCATCAGAAACAATTCAAGTGCCTTCTCAATGTTTGTAGCTTGATTTCTTAACTTCGGAATCACCACTAAAGTATCTTTCAAGCTTGTCCCATGTTACTTTGAAACTAGTTTCACCAGCAGTTTTCTAAAACACCTTCAAATCAACACTTTAATGAATGAAGAATAGAACATCACAATCTATTTTCTTTTCTTCATTTGAGTCACCCATTTATCCCAATTCTTGCCATCAAGAACTTGTAGGTGCGCTGCAAAATTTCCATGATTCACCATGATTGATATCTCTTACAATCACTTGAGTTCCCTAGAATCAACCAAGATCTAGATACCAAAGTATCGGGGATAACAATTTTGAAAAAGAGAATAATTTTGAGGAATTATAAGAATGAGAGGGAATATTGTAATTGCATTGAACTATATGAGTTGTTTATATACAAGGTAGTTGTTACTTACTCAAAAAGCAATTGTCTCTTGACCGACTAAAAACAAAACAAACTACCTCTACCTAACTGATATTAGCCTAACTAACTTCTTTTAGGATAGCTTGGATTAAACTTAACAGTAATCACATAAACAAAATACACGAGCAATATCAGACAAAGATCTTTGTTATCACATAAATAGATCTTTGTTCTAGAGATATTTGTTATCACATACATATAATACATAACATAGCATCAATATTTGTTAACCTAAATTTAACATGACAGTGTATCATTAATAGATAGTTAGGGATGTTTCATCATCTTGAGAATATATGTGGTTGATCTTGCAAGTGTCACATTCACCTGGATTGGAACCTTAGTTACGTGAGGGTGAAATGTACCCACACAATTCTTACATTTGCATTCGTCTTCTGCTCAAATTTATTGAACTTAATATTCCTTTCATTATCAATCACTGGTGAACGATACTCGATCTTAGCCACTCTTCGATTGTCGATCTTAGCCAATCTTGATTAAGAATGCAAGGATATTTCGAAAGGGTTTAAGGTTTTTGTGTTATGATCATGAAAAGTACTACACATGTAAGGTAATGCAAAATTCGTTTTCCCTTGTGAACTTTACGGATTCCAAAAATTTGAAAGGTGTATCCGAATTTCAAAATTCTAACTTTTTTAAACATGAATGAGATGTGTTTCTGATGAAGAGATTTGTTGATTTGTTGTATTGTGGTGCCTGCGGAGATTGAAATCCGAACGGTGACAAATGACATTTTTGGATTTCTATAGGATTTGAGAATACTACACGAGGTGTAACGAACAACCCTTTATTCAATTAACTCTTAATTCTTACAAGTTGAGATTAATCCTTTTAATAAATCAGTTTAATAGAGTTTGTTAGAGTAATTATCTATAACAAACTATTACAATATAACTAACATATCAAGTTACCAACTAATTAAATACATAAACGGTTATATTTGTAACAACCCCTGCAAACTGAAATGGATATCAAGCATTTTGAGTTTGGAAACCAAAGAAATAAATGGACCAAGATGTAGAAACTTGGTAAACACATATGCAACTTAGCTTTTAGAGTCTATTGCCGTGTGATGGATTGTTTTAGCTTGTATTTTATTACAAATTTGACAGTAGTCCATTTTTGTGTTTGGTTCTTCCGTTGAAAATAGTGTTTGAGACAATTGAATGGTACACATTGTGAATTTATATGCTTACAAGTATGAAATTAACGATCTTGATAATATCCTTCCTAAAATACTTGCACTTCTTGTGATCACTAATTAACTTTTTCATATTGAAAAAACAAGAGGTTAAATGAAGAATTTTAACTTAAAAATGATATGTTGTCACATAAACTTAACATTAAATTTTGACAACCATCTAAATGGTTGAGATATTTTAAATAAGATGTTAATAATGTTTAATAATCACTCAAAACAATTAAACACGAATTTGAATGTAGTTGGACACAATTTTAAATTTATATTTGAATAAAGTAATTATAAATTAATTAAAATATGTAACTATATAATTCTTTTCTCAACCCTTAAACATCTCTACAACTTTTCTCGAACTTTAAAATTAAAATATTAAAAATATACTTCTTTCTTTTTTACTCAAAAATATTTGATTACTAGAATTCGATCACCCCTTATATCTGCGAGCAAATGAAAAGGATTTTGTATTTCTTTTTCAAATTTTAAAATATCAAACATAGAAAGAAAAAATGATCAGAATAAAATAATTTTACACTTTCAATTAATCACACAGTCTATCATGCCAAATCATTCTTATATTCAACCTCTAAAACATATTTTTAGCATTTGAATTCTAAAACCCCAAATAAATTTTAGTTTCAAGATAACCGAAGTGGTTATTTAACAAAATTTAACGAAAAGCCCAATGTAAAAAAAACCCAACCGAACTCTTTATAAGCCTAACCCTCGCGTTTGGATTTGCAATAGAGTTTGCCGCAAAATTTCATCCTCTCTGGTCTAAACCTAGATCAATGTATCGCTCTTGAATGTCTGCATTTTTTTTTCATTTGTTCTAAACATGTATTGATTTTTATTATAGGTCTCGTTCGTCGTAATTGGACTAATCGATCTTGCCTACCATCCTGTTATATCACCACCCATACTCTGAGTCCATCTTTTCAATCTCAGAAACTACTTTCAATTTAATATTTTTCTGTTTTATTTTTTAGCCTTTAATTATATGTTGCTTGTTAGGTTTGATTTAAATTCGTTTATTTGGCCGATGATTAAACTATTTTTAATAGACAAGCATATGTCTGAAGTATTCTGTGTAGACTATCTAATCTTCTCAATGAGGCCAAATATCAATGAATTAAGTTTTTTTTTTCTTTCAATTTTGGTATAATTTTATTTTGTATAGAGTATTTTTTTGTTTAGATGTAGTGTATGAATATTGTCTATGATGATATGTTGAAGGCTTGTTTCTCAAACATTCGCAGTGGCCGACCAAGAGCTTTCGCCTTCGCCAGGCTTGAGAGCTAGTGCTGTTTTTATCCTTCCTTGGATGTCTGAGACAATCTTTATTTCAAACTGTTTTGGCATGGATTTTGAATTTTAGATAATTCAGCTCTTGCTTTTGGTACAATTGAAATTTATTATGTACAGTTTGTTTATGTTGTGTTTATTTAATTGTAACTGAGCTATGATGATATCTTTAAGGCTTGTTTCTCAAAACATTCGCAGTGGCCGACTAAGAACTTTCGCCTTTCGCCAGGCTTGAGAGTTAATGCTGCTTTTTCCTTCCTTGGATGTCTGAGCTCTAATGTTTATCTTCATTGACTAAAATCCGATTGTAATTAAGTTACGATTAATTTATTTTACTGTAAATTTTTTTGTCAAAGTATTAAATTTTTGAAAATATTATTATTTTTATATTTGCAATTGGTTAAATAAATTTATCATATTTCTAGACAACCATTAACCAATCTATTTGTTCTGTATTTTACAAAATTCTACTTATTCTTCTTTTGCTACCTCTTTTTTTACTGATTTAGGGAAAAACTAGTCTATGGATTTTATTAGATGTACCTTTGTATATTGAATTTCTAATTATAATTATTAGATTTTTCTTTTATATTTAGAACATATTTAGAATATACTTTTGTCTAAACTTTAGATTTTCCAAATATTTTGTCATTGTTTTAAATATGTACCGTTGTATATTGAATTTCTAATTATAATTATTAGTTATATTTTTTTTTATATTTAGAACATATTTAGAATATACTTTTGTCTAAACTCTACATTTTCCAAATATTTTGTCATTGTTTTAAATATGTACCTTGTATTTTCTAATTATAATTATTAGATGCACCTTTGTATTTTGCATAAGTTGTTCTCAATTTTTCTATCCCTGACTACTAAAGATAAGATACATCGATAAATATGTAAACTTACACAATATCGTTGTATGCTTGTATTGCTTTTAAAACTGACCAAATGTGAAACCATGTTTTACACAACAAAAATTCAAAAGATAGGATATTTCACTAGATGAAAAATTAGTAAATATTACATAAATTCGTTCATCCATGATTTTTTTGATTTGTGTTTGCTCATTTTGACTAACTTTGGTTTCGGAATTGTCCATTTTTATCGAATGTTCAAAGGTTAATTTGAAGTTTTTTATCAAACATTTAGAGTGCATATTTATATCCCAAATGACAAAAACAAATAATAACACATAGTAAAACAAAAAATGATAGATCTGAGAAAGTTATAGATTGCAACGTGTAAAGGATTCATGACGGCTTTGACAGAGAGCGAAAAGTTCTTGGTAGAAGCGAAAAGTTCTTGGTAGAAGCAAAAGAGTGGTGTTGAATGAGAGAGATACTATCCTTCATAGGGGCAATAACCATTATGAAAGTGAAAGAAGAAAACCACCATAGAGGTGGGAGGTGGCCACCATTAAACCTTAAAAGGTTTAGATGGAGGTTTTCTAGAGAAATCGGGATATGTTACAATTTGATCATGCGTGAAATTATTTATAAAGTATAAATAGGTTATTTTTATAACCATAAATGAGAAGGTTCATGAAATTTCAGAAAGGTTATTTTGCTGCAAAGTTGTGAAGCCCGGAAAATCCTAATGTTCAGAATTCAAAGTCCTGCATGAGTAACTCGAGGATAACATTGAGTGATTAAAATTAGTTTCAATCATATTTATAATATAAATATTGGGTGATTAAAATTCATAACTTAACATTAAAAAAATTGAGTATATTTATATTATAACTTTCGACATAAAATAAATTATGTGTTATTAACAGTTTTTGAATAAATAAATAATTTGAAGATGAA